>NC_086447.1:819931245-819941245 GCF_028390025.1 Pseudophryne corroboree
TGGTGGAGTCTCTAAGATATGACTTCATTTTCAATACGTAGGGCTGCAATCTCAGGTCCAAATAATGGGATAAATTAGCCGTCAGGGAATTAATTCCAGCCACTATGGGCCTTCCTGGTGGTGAAGTTTTACTCTTATGAATTTTTGGAATATGGTAAAAATTTGGAACTATTGGATGTTTAACATACATGTAGTCGAACTCTTCCTTACATATTAAATTGTCTTTCAGGGCTTTAGAAAGTAAAGTATATAGCTCTTCCTGGTATCTTGAGGTAGGATTATTGGGTAATTCCATATATGTCTGCCCATCAAAAAGTATCTTAGATGCCTCATTTAAGTAAGCCGTTTTGGTTTGCAATACAACTGCTCCACCCTTATCCGCCCCCTTAATAACCAAATTAGTGTCATTTTTCAGGGATTTCAATGCTCCCTTTTCCTGTGGATTGAGGTTGGTCCCATATTTATTACTTTTAAGCCTTATTTTCCTGAAATCCTCCCTGACTGATTCATAGAAGATGTCCAAATTACTGCCCCTGGACTCTACCGGGTAATATTTTGATGGTAACTTTACCAATGGAGTTTTTTCATTCGTACTGGCACTCACTTGGGGATTCTTAAGAAAGTGTCTCTGTATCGTTAATTTCCGAACAAATTTGTTGAGATCGACAAATAAATTAAATTTGTCAACATGTAAATCTGGTGCGAATTTCAATCCCTTATCTAATAGGGAGCGTTCCGCTGATGATAATTGTCTCTCTGTGATGTTAACAATCCCAGACGAGGTTTCTCCTGATTGAATAGGGCTCTCCTTTTTTTTGGGCTTTTTTCTGCCCCCTCTGCACCCTCGTCTCCTCCAGTATGTCCCCTCTTTATACCCTGTGGTGAGTCCAGTCTGGTGTGTAACTCCTCTCGTTGTTGCTGTATACGAGGGAATTTGTAACCTCGCCTCTCTTCTAAAAAATGTCCCCTTTGATTTCTATCTGGGGTAGGTGATCTGTCTGTGTTGTATCTACTCCTATACGAGGAATTATAATATTCCTTAGGTGGCATGTAATTGTTCCTTTGGTAACCCTGTTGAGGCGGGAATTGTTTCCTATATCCCCTCTGTTCGTAACCCCGATTCGGATAGGGAGATCTATACGATCCCCTGGGTCTATAGTGGCCATTATGGTTGCCTTGATTTACTCTATAATTCCTATGGACTTCCTGCTGTGGTCTCTCCCAACGGGGATATCTTTTTGATGGTATTTGATTCCTTTCATCTAATCTCTCCTCTTTGATCGGTAAGTGATGTATTTGACCAGAGATATAGTCATTTTTATCCCTTATAAATTTCTTTTGTTTACGTGATATAATTTCTTCTTCCATAGAGTCTAATTTATAATGTAGATCTAACACATCCCGCTTAAATTCTTCACTATCCTCAAATTTAGTAGCTTGTGATTCAACTCTTTTTATATCCTCCTCTAACCTGCTTAACTCCTTTTTTCTCTCAGTGATAATTAAAGTAATAAGTTTCACCGAACAATCATCTAGAATAGTATTCCAATTCGTAATGAAACTTTCATTGCCCCCTCCTATTGTCGGGGTTTTATGCAATCGTAAACCTCTCGGAATCCTCCCTACTTCTATATATTTTTCTAGTGTCATAATATCATACCAATTTTTCAACTCCTTAATGGCTAATTTTTCTACTAGATTAAGATAACCATAATAATCGTCATCCTCAGTTTGAAATACTTGTTCCTCCTCCTCAAAGATGTTTCTAACCTTTAAAGATCTTTTTGATCTATCATTAAATATAGGCATAATAGCTAGATAGAAAAGCTGCAAACAGGGGTACTTACTGACAAACTACTACACAAACCAAAAAAATAAAGTACCCCTTTTTTTTGCGCTAGGAAACTATACAGCTCACACCACTGAGAAATACCTCTTGTCAGATAAGGCAAAGAATGGGGAACAGATCTAAGAAATTCTCATGGGAGCTCAACCACTTCAGATTTCACATACAAATGTGTTTATTTTAAAATGATTTTCTAAACAGTAAAAACTGTACTCATATAAAAATGTCAATAAAACATACACATGACTTTACTTTACAAATGGACAGTATGGACAAATATTTATCTTGATGATTTTTGGTAATATCCACATCAATTTTTCAATGAAGCGTTCAGATGTATGTTCAAATCACAATTGCGTGAATGCCCAACGCGTTTCGTCCTTACTGGACTTCATCAGGGGACGCAATCTGAGTGGTAGTTAGAAAAAAGGTGATACACCATATACTAATTATATTTATCACAGTCTTGCTACATTGAGATCATCTACTTACATACCAATGAGATCAAAGTTTGTAAGATATCACATCCAGCTTTTGCCGTAGGTGTATGTAAAAATTCTCACAGATAAAGGATCTGGAAATGTCACCATTAGAATTAATATTAAATTACAGTGACCATATATATTCACAATAGAATCTGTAAACATAATCAAGGAGGGAGGAACAGACAAAATAGAGTAATGGAGGAATAGATGCAATATACTCTCTATCAATGGGTGTGATAATTACTCAATTAATCACTAATTAAGTGCAATCCTATGTTGCTCATTATTCAGATGTAGAAGTGATGGTAATTATTCCATTATATCAAAGATATTTAAACAAAGCTACTTACATTCCAATATTGGTGTCTATCATAAAAGTTCACCAATGTGTATAAACAGAAGAAAAATTGCTGTGACAGTAACCTATGAATTAGAAATATAAACAGTAGTATGCGAACTTAACCGGCATAAATTATAAACTGCAAATTGTTAATTCCATTGTAAATTGGAACCTAACTATACATAAAATTCATTATGCAAATAGGATAAATCCCAATTATTCTTATATATACACAATGTCATTGTACTATTTATGAGGGACCATGTTGAACCTAATCACTGATCCATAATTATATCTCTATATATATTCCTAATTATTCATAATACCAATTTGTGCTTTTATAAAATATGAAAATACAGAGTTTTGACAACCATTATAAATTTAGACAATGCCTTGGTATATCTAAATGGGGCAAAGCTCAACCGCCATTATAGGTCCAAACAACATCTTTACATATTCTCATGCCAATTGGCTGCCCCAATGTTTAATTCACGTTGCACTGCACATCATTAAATGATAATCCTAAATATGTGATTTAATTTATAAAAATTAACACTATACAAAAACAAAGCTACAACCGAATTTATTTTATTAATTTATAATAGGGGAACATCTTAGGCTCACCTTTTTAGTAGGAAATAGACCAATCCAATTTAGAATAAGAATATTGTGATAGACTCAAATGAGTCAATACCCTGGAAGAGAAATTTGTCCTTAAATATGGATTCCCTCTCCAATATATCACAGATGTCTGTTAGTCATGTTATTTACCTTAGTGTTCTCTCAGGATTCTCATTCACAGCTAAAGTGCTAAATGGAAACTGGGGCTGGTATTTATACCTCCTCCCCAATGACCTCATTTCCTGTTTGATATTTATCTTATTAGACTATTTTTAGATGTTTCTTTCTAGTATTCCATCAGTTAACGGTACCAGCATTAAGACAGCCACTTAAAGATTGAAAGAACAACTAAAAAGAACTTATAAGTTCTTTTAAAATGATGTTGAACGCTTTTGCGTTCCATTATCGCCGGCGGCGTGCGTTCCACCGCCGCTACTTCCGGTTCCGGCGTGCGTTCCATAGACGCTACTTCCGGTTTCCGGTATGCGTTCCACACGATTACAGCGTGCATTCTGCTGGCTGCTACTTCCTATTAGAGCTGTAAACACGGATAATCTTAGCTTAAAAGCGCCCAACTAGTCTGTCATTAGCTGCTCCATTGTATTATTAATCTAATAACACATATAATCTGTTTGTTTAATGGGAAATTGGTTGAAAAATAGATTTTTAAGTGTTTTTCCATCTTATTTTAATTGGTGATGAAATAATAAAAAATATATAAATAAAATTAAAAAAAATTAAAAAAATGTATATATAGAGGGACTGATACTATATACAGGTCCTTCATTAAAGTAATCAGAATTCAATTTTGTGCTTTCAGTGATTCTAGTATTAAACAATTAATTAAGTGATTCACAATTTTATTTTATATTCTATATATTGTTGATCTGTGCACCTGAAATATTGATCTAAAAACATTTTAATAAATTCATTTTAATAAATTTAACCTCATTATAGTGCTTTGTGATGTGATCTGACCTCATCCAATTACATAATAGCTAATTGACTATACAGCCATAATAAATAAAAAAAAATTTTATATATGAAAAAACAACAACAACGGCCATATACATGCGCAGTTCAGATCAACATGGTCCCCCATTTACAATTGTTACAAGTTGGCAACTTTACATCTTAATATATCATGCTTTAACCTTCAACATATGATCTGGTAACATATCATTAGAATTACCTTAATTTAATGGTTGTGATATAGAGTTGAACCCCTTAAGTATACTGGTCTATTGGATGGGGCGTGTTATACTGAAAACATGAAACATGTTAAGTATAGAACATGGAGAGTGGTGAATTCAGGACTTAAAGAAAAGAAACAATATCTACGTCTTCATTGAGGCCATTGGGGGCTAGTGTGTTGAGCGTATAAATCCAATAAGTTTCACGTTTGGATAATCTCAAATCTCTACTTCCACCCCTTGGGTCTGCTGGTATATGTTCTAATACTGTAAATAAAAAGTTATCCCTCGTCACTGTCGCACCATGCTTCTCGGCGTAATGCCTTGGAAGACTGCGAGAAAGGAACCTGTTTTTCACATTTCTTATGTGCTCCTGAATTCTTATTTTAGTAGGTCTTTTTGTCTTTCCTACGTAGGTTAAACTACAACTACAGGTGATCTTATATACAACATACTCTGTGTTGCAATTAACCAAGTGTTTCAATCTATACCACCCCCCTGACTCAAATTTCATACTGAATGATTTACGGTCCATGAATTTACAGCATATACATCTAGAGCATGGGAAGCACCCTTTGGTGGGTATGATATCATTATTTACTTTTCTAGTACAAGAGTGTAACTTTGACAACCTGCTCGGTGCCACTATGCTTTTTAGATTCGTTGCTCTCCTAAATACCAGATTCGTTTTTTCAGGGAGGGAAGGACCTAAAACAGAATCTTTTAAGAGTATACCCCAATGTCGATTTAGAATCTTTTTGATGGCTACGTTTTCTTGATTGAATTGTGTGATGAAAGGTCTACGAAACCTTTGATCAGTTTGATCAGCTTTTCTATCTAGCTATTATGCCTATATTTAATGATAGATCAAAAAGATCTTTAAAGGTTAGAAACATCTTTGAGGAGGAGGAACAAGTATTTCAAACTGAGGATGACGATTATTATGGTTATCTTAATCTAGTAGAAAAATTAGCCATTAAGGAGTTGAAAAATTGGTATGATATTATGACACTAGAAAAATATATAGAAGTAGGGAGGATTCCGAGAGGTTTACGATTGCATAAAACCCCGACAATAGGAGGGGGCAATGAAAGTTTCATTACGAATTGGAATACTATTCTAGATGATTGTTCGGTGAAACTTATTACTTTAATTATCACTGAGAGAAAAAAGGAGTTAAGCAGGTTAGAGGAGGATATAAAAAGAGTTGAATCACAAGCTACTAAATTTGAGGATAGTGAAGAATTTAAGCGGGATGTGTTAGATCTACATTATAAATTAGACTCTATGGAAGAAGAAATTATATCACGTAAACAAAAGAAATTTATAAGGGATAAAAATTACTATATCTCTGGTCAAATACATCACTTACCGATCAAAGAGTAGAGATTAGATGAAAGGAATCAAATACCATCAAAAAGATATCCCCGTTGGGAGAGACCACAGCAGGAAGTCCATAGGAATTATAGAGTAAATCAAGGCAACCATAATGGCCACTATAGACCCAGGGGATCGTATAGATCTCCCTATCCGAATCGGGGTTACGAACAGAGGGGATATAGGAAACAATTCCCGCCTCAACAGGGTTACCAAAGGAACAATTACATGCCACCTAAGGAATATTATAATTCCTCGTATAGGAGTAGATACAACACAGACAGATCACCTACCCCAGATAGAAATCAAAGGGGACATTTTTTAGAAGAGAGGCGAGGTTACAAATTCCCTCGTATACAGCAACAACGAGAGGAGTTACACACCAGACTGGACTCACCACAGGGTATAAAGAGGGGACATACTGGAGGAGACGAGGGTGCAGAGGGGGCAGAAAAAAGCCCAAAAAAAAGGAGAGCCCTATTCAATCAGGAGAAACCTCGTCTGGGATTGTTAACATCACAGAGAGACAATTATCATCAGCGGAACGCTCCCTATTAGATAAGGGATTGAAATTCGCACCAGATTTACATGTTGACAAATTTAATTTATTTGTCGATCTCAACAAATTTGTTCGGAAATTAACGATACAGAGACACTTTCTTAAGAATCCCCAAGTGAGTGCCAGTACGAATGAAAAAACTCCATTGGTAAAGTTACCATCAAAATATTACCCGGTAGAGTCCAGGGGCAGTAATTTGGACATCTTCTATGAATCAGTCAGGGAGGATTTCAGGAAAATAAGGCTTAAAAGTAATAAATATGGGACCAACCTCAATCCACAGGAAAAGGGAGCATTGAAATCCCTGAAAAATGACACTAATTTGGTTATTAAGGGGGCGGATAAGGGTGGAGCAGTTGTATTGCAAACCAAAACGGCTTACTTAAATGAGGCATCTAAGATACTTTTTGATGGGCAGACATATATGGAATTACCCAATAATCCTACCTCAAGATACCAGGAAGAGCTATATACTTTACTTTCTAAAGCCCTGAAAGACAATTTAATATGTAAGGAAGAGTTCGACTACATGTATGTTAAACATCCAATAGTTCCAAATTTTTACCATATTCCAAAAATTCATAAGAGTAAAACTTCACCACCAGGAAGGCCCATAGTGGCTGGAATTAATTCCCTGACGGCTAATTTATCCCATTATTTGGACCTGAGATTGCAGCCCTACGTATTGAAAATGAAGTCATATCTTAGAGACTCCACCAGTGTATTGCAAAAGTTGGAAAACATAGAGTGGTCTAAAGAATACCAATGGTTAACTATAGACGTACAAGCATTATATTCATCTATACCACATAGTAAAGGTGTAGAGGCTGTAGAAATAGTTCTGTCAAATGACTCCAGTCTACCCCAAAAAGAAGTACGGTTTCTATTGGAAAGCATAATGTTCATTTTGAACCATAATTTTTTTGAATTTGAGAATAAGTATTTTTTGCAACAACAGGGCACGGCGATGGGGACTAAATTTGCCCCATCGTATGCCAACTTGCTCATGAAAGCATGGGAGGACATTTATGTATATGATTCCAAATTTGAAGCTAATATAATTTTCTATCGAAGATATATTGACGATCTCCTTTTCATTTGGAAAGGTGATGAATATAGTATTAGTGGATTCATAACTTTCATACAGTCCAATGGTTTCAATTTAAAATTTACTTCTCAACATAATCCAATAAGTATTGATTTTTTGGATTTAACCTTAATAGGGGTAGAAGGTGAAAAGGTAATAACAAAGACCTTCTTTAAAGATGTTGACGCCAACAGCTACATCCCCCAAACCAGTTGCCACTATCCTGCTTGGAAGAACAACGTACCATATGCGCAATTTTTACGGATAAGGCGCAACTGTACCAACATTGATGACTATTGGGAACAGGCCACTTTAATTGGCAACAGGTTTATGGAAAGGGGTTATAACCCAAACTCCATTGAGGCAGCAAAGTATAAAGCTTCTTTGCAAAAAAGGGATTTAATGCTATGTCCCAAAAATAAAACCCAAACTGATCAAAGGTTTCGTAGACCTTTCATCACACAATTCAATCAAGAAAACGTAGCCATCAAAAAGATTCTAAATCGACATTGGGGTATACTCTTAAAAGATTCTGTTTTAGGTCCTTCCCTCCCTGAAAAACCGAATCTGGTATTTAGGAGAGCAACGAATCTAAAAAGCATAGTGGCACCGAGCAGGTTGTCAAAGTTACACTCTTGTACTAGAAAAGTAAATAATGATATCATACCCACCAAAGGGTGCTTCCCATGCTCTAGATGTATATGCTGTAAATTCATGGACCGTAAATCATTCAGTATGAAATTTGAGTCAGGGGGGTGGTATAGATTGAAACACTTGGTTAATTGCAACACAGAGTATGTTGTATATAAGATCACCTGTAGTTGTAGTTTAACCTACGTAGGAAAGACAAAAAGACCTACTAAAATAAGAATTCAGGAGCACATAAGAAATGTGAAAAACAGGTTCCTTTCTCACAGTCTTCCAAGGCATTACGCCGAGAAGCATGGTGCGACAGTGACGAGGGATAACTTTTTATTTACAGTATTAGAACATATACCAGCAGACCCAAGGGGTGGAAGTAGAGATTTGAGATTATCCAAACGTGAAACTTATTGGATTTATACGCTCAACACACTAGCCCCCAATGGCCTCAATGAAGACGTAGATATTGTTTCTTTTCTTTAAGTCCTGAATTCACCACTCTCCATGTTCTATACTTAACATGTTTCATGTTTTCAGTATAACACGCCCCATCCAATAGACCAGTATACTTAAGGGGTTCAACTCTATATCACAACCATTAAATTAAGGTAATTCTAATGATATGTTACCAGATCATATGTTGAAGGTTAAAGCATGATATATTAAGATGTAAAGTTGCCAACTTGTAACAATTGTAAATGGGGGACCATGTTGATCTGAACTGCGCATGTATATGGCCGTTGTTGTTGTTTTTTCATATATAAAAATTTTTTTTATTTATTATGGCTGTATAGTCAATTAGCTATTATGTAATTGGATGAGGTCAGATCACATCACAAAGCACTATAATGAGGTTAAATTTATTAAAATGAATTTATTAAAATGTTTTTAGATCAATATTTCAGGTGCACAGATCAACAATATATAGAATATAAAATAAAATTGTGAATCACTTAATTAATTGTTTAATACTAGAATCACTGAAAGCACAAAATTGAATTCTGATTACTTTAATGAAGGACCTGTATATAGTATCAGTCCCTCTATATATACATTTTTTTAATTTTTTTAATTTTATTTATATATTTTTTATTATTTCATCACCAATTAAAATAAGATGGATAAACACTTAAAAATCTATTTTTCAACCAATTTCCCATTAAACAAACAGATTATATGTGTTATTAGATTAATAATACAATGGAGCAGCTAATGACAGACTAGTTGGGCGCTTTTAAGCTAAGATTATCCGTGTTTACAGCTCTAATAGGAAGTAGCAGCCAGCAGAATGCACGCTGTAATCGTGTGGAACGCATACCGGAAACCGGAAGTAGCGTCTATGGAACGCACGCCGGAACCGGAAGTAGCGGCGGTGGAACGCACGCCGCCGGCGATAATGGAACGCAAAAGCGTTCAACATCATTTTAAAAGAACTTATAAGTTCTTTTTAGTTGTTCTTTCAATCTTTAAGTGGCTGTCTTAATGCTGGTACCGTTAACTGATGGAATACTAGAAAGAAACATCTAAAAATAGTCTAATAAGATAAATATCAAACAGGAAATGAGGTCATTGGGGAGGAGGTATAAATACCAGCCCCAGTTTCCATTTAGCACTTTAGCTGTGAATGAGAATCCTGAGAGAACACTAAGGTAAATAACATGACTAACAGACATCTGTGATATATTGGAGAGGGAATCCATATTTAAGGACAAATTTCTCTTCCAGGGTATTGACTCATTTGAGTCTATCACAATATTCTTATTCTAAATTGGATTGGTCTATTTCCTACTAAAAAGGTGAGCCTAAGATGTTCCCCTATTATAAATTAATAAAATAAATTCGGTTGTAGC
>NC_086447.1:820846245-820966245 GCF_028390025.1 Pseudophryne corroboree
ATTATAGAGTGTTATGCATTGTAATAAATGGGGCCCATAGTATTTTACTGCTGACGTTACTACAATATTGCCTTTATTTACTTTTTTTTTTTCATGTTGACATTTATTCCTGACTCTACTTTTCTTTTATATCTGTATCTGTATCAGTATTGAAATATTTAAGTGACTACACTCAGTTATTGAAGATCTCTAATACTTGCTCAGATGATAATGAACATAATAGTTTTGACGCAAATCTTGGATGGTTTTCAGCCTTTTATGCAGGGGTGTATCTAGGGGTCCGAAAGCCCCTGGCAAAGTAAGAAACTGGTGCCCCCCCCCCCCCTTCAGATTTGATGTTCGGAAGGCTGAAAAAGGCGCGTGGCCACACACTAGAACCCCCAATCAAAAATTGCACCACACAGTAGTACCGCTTACTCACATTACACCACACAGTAGTACCCCTCATTCACATTACACCGCACAGTAGTACCCCTTACTCACATTACACAACACCACACAGTAGCGTTCATCATTCAGTGCTGTATAAACTATACATTTTGGTGCTCTGTGCAAGAAAGAGAGTTAGTAGCCTTCCCCCCATACCTGTAGCAGGGATAGAAACAGGGATAGCAAGCACTACAGGCATGTGCCAAAAAGAAAGGGGCGTGGAGGAAGGGGAGTGAAAAACAATATAGTACCAATTCACATTACACTGCACAGTGGTACCACTTGTACACATTACACCTAACCATACAGTAGGGACACTGCAGGAGACACTACATACCTCACAACCCCCCCCCCCGCGGCTGGCCACCCCACCCACCCGCGCCCGCGAGAGACACTAACTCCATCCCTCTGCGGCTGCCCACCTGCACAAAACAATAACCTCCCCCTCGGCTACCCGAGAGGAACGCCCCCATCCGCACGCAAGAGACATTAACTCCCCTCCGCGGCTGCCCGCAAGAGACACCCTCCCCCTCCGCAATAGACACACTGGGGTGGCCAATAGGCGTCGCTCACAGATCTCCTTCACTTGAGTGGCCAGCACATCACTGGCTCACGGGATCCCCCTTCACTGTCCCGCGAGACTACCTGTGATTGGAGGAGCACCTCGCGGCAGCTGTTACTGAACAGCTGAGCCGCCGGAGGGAGACTCCTTCAATAGACAACGTACAATGTGGGGGCCCCGGGACTGCCGCCCCTGCCTTAGTCTAGCCATGCCCATAGGCATTACCTGTGTAGCATAGCAGATAGCAGCCACTGGGACTTGAGCCCGAGTCCAGCACAGCGACCGCACTACAGTGAGGAATGGAAACTCTGAATAAACTACAGTTCCCAGCAGTCATTGCTGCCATGAGGTCCCGGCAGCAAGGGCTGCTGGGAACTGTAGTTTAAATCGAGTTTCTTCACTGTAGTGCGGCCGCGGCGCCGGACACCGACTGAAATTCCAGTGGCTGCTATCTGCTGAGCTACACATGTACTGCCTCTAGTAATTGATTCTACACCCTGGCTGCGGGTGTTACCACCAGGCGGTGCCCCTCCTCTGCCGGCGCCCCTGGCGATTGCCATCCTGGCCAAGGCGCAGATACGCCCCTGCTTTTATGTTACAATGTGGTACATGTGTGACCATATAATACAGGCCACCAAGAACTTTGCAATCTGGTAGACCATTATGCAATAGATAACATGTTACATATTCTTGTTTATCAGTCCCTTTTTCCCTATAGATTGTAATACCCCTTTTCCACTAGAGTAGCACGGGTCGCAGCCGTGTCGCCTGACACGGCTGCGACCCGTGCTACAGCCCCCTGCAGACAGCGCTCACCAACCCGGCAATTGCCGGGTTGGTGACGCGCTAGTGACGCGGCAGGTGCGGCGCTGGGAGATCACATGATCTCCCAGCGCCGCCCTCCCTATGCACTGTGAATGGGAGCCGTGTCGCCTCGACACGGCTCCCGTTCACACTAGACAGCTAGCCGGGTTGAACACGTGTTCAACCCGGCTAGCTACCAGGGTAGGATTCCCGGATCACTTGATCCGGGAATTTGCCGGGGGACCCGTTTCCACTAGGGAAAAACACGGGTAAATGCGCGCCCCCGCGCATTTACCCGTGTTTTAAGGAGCTAGTGGAAAAGGGATATAAGCTTGCGAGCCTACCTCTATGTCTGTCTGTTATTACCCAGTTTTGCTTTATCACTGTTGTTTCCAATTGTAAAGCGTGACGGAATTTGCTGCGCTATATAAGAAACTGCTAAAGTATAAATAAATAAATAAATAATATCACTGGAAGGGAAATACAGTAACATTATTTTAATAATATTCAAATATTGCTGGGTGCTGAAATATAAATATGGTAGAAAGTAAACGCAGTAATGGTGTGGGTCAGCTTAATCAACTAACAGAATCCACTGCTTAAGATAAAAATAAATAAATACATCAATAAATAAATAAATAAATAAATACGGTATTTACAAAGTCTGTGAGCCCTATGATCCAGAAATAGGGATCTGTGCTATAATTGGTCATTACACGTCCTTTGCTCTTAAGTGATCCTGTAAAATAGCTTTGTAGCCAATAATGCAGGGTTTAAAAAAAAACAAAAACACTAGTAGTGCTCTAAAGATTAAAGGGAGGGACACAGTGTAATAATGTTTATTTAGTGACAGATGCACTTAAATAGATTATACTCCCAGTGAAGAGCTAAATAAGAACATGTATAATCCAGTACACATGGGAATGATATCCTTCGGCATCCGCATTTATTGCATATGATGTCATTTGTAAACCAAGATTTCCAACTAGTTTCATCTGCCATCAAATCATCTACATATAGGGGGTCATTTCGAGTTGATCGCTAGCTGCCGTTGTTCGTAGCACAGCGATCAGGTTAAAAATCAGCATTTCTGCGCATGTTCCGCAAAGCGCACGTGCGACGTATGGGTACAAAGGCATTTGTTGATTAGTACAGGTTTTAGCAAAGTTTTCAGTCGCTCTGACAGCCACATGAAGATTGACAGGAAGGGAGCGTTTCTGGGTGTCAACTGACCGTTTTCAGGTAGTGTTTGCAAAAACGCAGGCGTGTCTGAAAAAACGCAGGCGTGGCTGGGCGGGTGTATGACGTCAAATCTGGACACGAATAGGCTGAAGTGATCGCAAGCGCTGAGTAGGTTCAGAACTACTCAGAAACTGCACAAATTGTTTTTGCAGATCTCGGCTGCACAGGCGTTCGCACTTCTGCTAAGCTAAAATACACAGTGGGCGGCGGCATAGCGTTTGCACAGCTGCTAAAACTAGCTAGCGAGCGATCGACTCGGAATGACCCCCATAGTCATTGGGGATACAACAATTAAGCTAAATCTAAGACAAATCCAAATCTCTCTGCACATGTTACATATGTCCCACCTGCAGTGCACATGGTTTTGCCCAATTGCTAACTTTTTTCGTTTGCTAACAACTCTGAATAACCCCTATAGTTCATATAAATAATACTGTACTAGCATATGTGACAATTAAGAGATCTCCGTCACCCCTACACTTGCCCTGGCTGTGCCATCTTTTAGCCGAACCCTGGTTCCTAGCCTTGTCGCATCTTACCCCTTTCTCCTCGATGTCCCTTCACTCCATTAACTGCAGTGAGAGCCATTAGCAGGGAAAGGGCATTACCACTGCACGTGCCGGAGATGGGACAGACCATAGCAGATAATCATATAGATGCACAATGTGACGCTTTGAAATGCTAAAATTAATAAGGTTAAAAGTTAAAGCCAAAAACATACCATTCTTAAGGCTTATAGGCCATATCTATTATAAGATTATCGTTAATGCTATCACTTTACTTCTACTTCAGGACACTTCCGCCTTCTTGCGTAGTATACAAACTCCTTATGCGTCAGTGGCCATTATTCGGGAGGGTTCCTATGGATCCTTCTCACAGTAAATGTTGTGATGTGCAGCATAGAGGCTGTTGAAAGAAGAGTGCACTACTACCACAGTCTGCATGTCCTCCAGAGAGGCTTCATGCCTTTTCCCAAGATGGCTACTGATATCACTACTGAGCATGTGCAGGGGCCATCTTGTCTTGTCTTTTCTGTGTAGAGTGATATGGTGGGAGACAGGGTTTCTCCTGCTTAGCTCCTGTGAGCATTAATATATCTATAATGGGTGCAAGGTGTGCGGTACACACAGGCCCTTGGGTCCAGGGGGCCGCTCACCCTGCACCCATATAAATATATGGGGACATGATAGAAACTCTCAAATATATCAAGAGTATTAATAAGGTACAGGAGGGAAATATACTTCAAAGGAAGAGAGGTATTAGAGCATGAGGACATTCGCTGAAACTAGGGGGAGGTAGGTTCAGTGGAAATTTGAGGAAAAATTACTTGATAGAAAGGGTAGTGGACATGTGTAAATATAAATAGCCTCCCATCAGAGGTGGTAGAGGCTAATACAGGAGAGCAATTTAAGTATGCTTGGAATAGACATAGTAATAGCCTTTAATAGAACTAAGGATCTAATAAGATTTGAGATAACAATAATATTTAAAGAGGATGACCAGCCTAGATGAGCCAAGTGGTCCTTATCTATTGTCAAATTCTATGTTTTTATGTTTTACCCTTCTGGAGTACAGTGGAGGCCGGAACTGCAGACAGAAATCACTGAGATAATCTCTCAGCTGCCATTTTCCCTGTGATTTGCCCATGTGCAATAGAGATGTCCCTGGCAACAAATTGCAGGCACCATTTTGCTGGAGACCTGCGCATGTGCATGTGTGGATGTCCACAAAACCAGCATCTACTGTGCTGCGAGAGAGGAGAGGGCACACACAGAGCCTGCACACAGGCCCTCTTCTCTCGTATAAGGTTCCTGCTTATGAGAGACATGGTTGATACCTGCTATAAAGCTGTTCCAGCATTCATGCACCCATTTGCAGCATACACTCACCAGCTGGTGAATGGTATGAAACCTCACTCCTCTCAAGCTTTGCTTCTACACCAGTGTACATGTAACAGTGAGTACAGCGGTACCTGTTCTATATCAATACACCAACACCACAGGCTACAGTAAGTAACATAATGTGAGTCATCCACTGGTGTGTGCCTATATAATTCTGCAATATCAACACCTGCACACATATAATTTCCTACATGCTACGAGGGTTGGACTGGCCCATAGTGGTACAGAGGAAACCTTGAAAACAGTGTAACGTGGCATTTCGGATGCAGTTACAGACGCTATTACACACAGAATATAGGCATGCCGCATATCATTTTAATTAGCAGAAGCTTCCTGTGCGTTCTATTACATTACTGTGCGTCTATGACTTATTTTCATGTGGAAAAAACACAAAAAAAGATGCTCGGCTCTACCGAGTCCTGTCACGTCATTGCACCACTTCAAGGGCTGTTTAGCGTTACTGCAGCAAGGATGTAAGAGGACACATCTGCATGGTGTATTCACTACAGTGCATTGGTGTTATTAATCTGCTACATTATCATGCATGCACTAGCAGTATTTACTATATTTACAGTATTTATAAGGGGTCCCGAATCATACATCTCTGATAGTTAGCCAAGCCTCTGCGGTGGCTGGCCACACCCCTAAGCATGGGCCCCTATCACTACATTCCCCCGGTGGGCCCTTCATGCCCTAGTCTGATACTGCATGTTACAATGACTAATGCCATCTGAAAATGGCTTTAGCTACTGTGGCCAAACGGCAAAATAGAGTACTTTGCATTTTGGAACTTGGTAAAATTGGCATTGAAGCAACCTCCAAGTATACTTATGGGGCTACTTTTCCTGTTGAAAATGGGGATTGCAGCAGACAAGTCACCCATAGATACATTCAGGTGGTACTTACCATTTGCGGTTAATGTAAGTTATTCACTAAGTCCTCTTAATTGTAGTTATTACAGAACAAACTGTTCCATTTATTAATTTCAGCGGGAAAGTGTGTATAATGTACTTATATCTGACTGAGCAGGGCAGGCACAGTATACAGAACAAGCATGTTACAGTCACTATGTATCAGTGTATCCGATCAGAGGGACAGTGTGTATAATGTGCATATATATGACTGAGCAGGGCAGGCACAGTATACAGAACAAGCATGTTACAGTCACTATGTATCAGTGTATCCGATCAGAGGGACAGTGTGTATAATGTGCATATATATGACTGAGCAGGGCAGGCACAGTATACAGAACAAGCATGTTACAGTCACTATGTATCAGTGTATCCGATCAGAGGGACAGTGTGTATAATGTGCATATATATGACTGAGCAGGGCAGGTGCAGTATGCAGGACATGCATGTTACAGTCACTATGTATCAGTGTATCTGAATCAGGCCACCGACAGGGGGGGTCAAAGGGGACACCTGTACTGTCTCTGATGTTGTGAGGAGCCCCAAGATTCTTCTGAGGGGCAGTCAGTCTGGATGCGGCAGCAGCGGCAGGCCGGCACCTCTAAAAATGAATTTGTTCTAGTGTTTTGCACCACCCACCCGCCTTGATGAGACTTCAAAGCAGAAGAGATCCTGTGTCAGTCTCTGCTCATCCGGACCCCTTCACTGCCAGGCCAATTCATGTAAAGTTGAAGCTGTCACAACCAGAGCTTCTGCACATGAGAAGCTCACTCAAGCTGCCATAGCTGCGGTGATGAACTGCTTAGTGCTCACTGCTGTACTGACCTTGCTCCTTCTCCCCCAGATGCCGCACTCATTGTCTGGCTGCTGAGTGCCATGGGTGAGGAGCCCTGCGGACCGACACAGCTGGTGGGTAAGTATACTGTGCTGGGGGGGTTGGGAAGAGGGCATCTTCCAAAACACAGAAATAAGTATATGATGTTATATGTATGGGTGTGGGGGCTGCTATATAAAATTATTTGTACAGGGGGCTACTACTGTGTGGGCATAGTGTTTAAAGGGCACTACTTCTGTGGGCATAATGTGCATAAGCGGCACTACTTGGGGCATTAAATGTATGAGTGGCAATACTGTGTGTGCTATGTATATTAGTGGCACTACTACTATGGCCATTATGTGTATATGTGGCATTACAATTGGCATTATGTGTATAAGTGGCAATACTGTGGGCATTATGTGTATAAGTGGCACTACCATTAGCATTATGTGTATATGTGGCATTACTACAATTGGCATTATGTGTATAAGCCGCAATACTGTGGGCATTATGGGTATATGTGGCATTACTACTATCAGCATTATGTGTTTAAGTGGCAATACTGTGGGCATTATGTGTATATGTGGCATTACTGCTATCGGCATTGTGTATAAGCAGCAATTCTGTGGGCATTATGTGTATATGTGGTGTTACTACTATCAAAATTATGTATAAGCAGCAATACTGTGGGCATTATGTGTATATGTGGTGTTACTACTATCGGAATTATCTTTATAAGCGGCAATACTGTGGGCATTATGTGTATATGTGGCACTATTATTGTCATTATGTGTATAAGCCACAATACTGTGGGCATTATGTGTATAAGTGGCAATGCTGTGGCCATTATGTGTATAAACATCAATGCTATGGACATTATGTGTATAAGGGCCAATATTGTGGGCATTATGTGTATATGTGGCACTACTAGCAGCATTATGTGTATAACCAGCAATACTGTGGCCATTATGTGTATAAGTGGCAATACTGTGGGCACTGTGTGTATAAGCAGCACCACTGGGGTGGGCATTATGTGTATAAGGGGCACTACTGTATATTATGTGGATCTGACTTTTTTTAAATGTATTTTATGTTGGATCTTGCTTTTAAAATGTAGTTTAGGTGGATCTGGCCCTTTCAATGTATGGTATTACAGTGTCTTATATTTGGTAATACATTTATTGGCACATGAAGGGGAGGGATGTGTGGGTCTGGGGTCAAGTGGGGGGAGGGGCCCATAAAAATTATTTTACGAGGCCCAAAGATTTCTGTTGCTGGTCCTAATCTGAATAGGGGGAACAGTGTGCATAATGGACCTGATTCAAGGTTGATTGCAAAACAACATTTTCCTCTAAGGGGGGTGGGGGGGGGGGGCAAAACCATGTGATCTGAAGGTGGGGCAGATATAACATGTGCAGAGAGACTTAGATTTGGGTGGGTATTTTGTTTCTATGCAGGGTAAATACTGGATGCTTTATTTTTACACTGCAATTTAGATTTCAGTTTGAACACACCCCACCCAAATCTAATACTATCTGCACATGTTATATCTGCCCCAACTGCAGTGCACATGGTTTTGCCCATTAGAGGAAAAAATGTTTTTTGCAATCAACATTACATTTGGCCCAATGTGACTGAGCAGGAAAGGCACAGTATACAGAACACGTAAGTTACAGTCACTATTTGTCAGTTTATTCGATCTCAGATGATCATTGTGCTCCGTTCTCTCCACTTTCAGTGTGATGAAATTTATTCAATCTCAGATGATCATTGTGCTCCGTTCTCTCCACTTTCAGTGTGATGAAATTTATTCAATCTCAGATTATCATTGTGCTCCGCTCTCTCCACTGTCGCAGTGTCACAGAGTTGGTAGCAAAATACAGTAGGTGTAAATTACTCAAAAATAAGTGCCTCAAAAAATAACATATTACTGTAGTTATGCTTAGCTGTGTACATCTGGAGAGGCATCAGCAACACATGCGCCTTGTGTGCTACAAGTCATCATCACCATGTGTATGTTCCATACATAATCACAAGTTCGGGTTCAAAACAGGCACGACAGGGATGAACTGCAGTCAGCCCTAGCAGAAGAAATATCTATCCAGCATCCAATCATCTTTAGATGCCTTTTTTTACAGTGATACCCTGGAAAGGAGAGCGATATTGGGCTTTGTTCTTCCTGATCAGAGGCAGACGAGATTAAAGTACTCTGGAAAGAATCAGTATAATATGCCGGCTGTCAGGTTCCTGGCGGTGAGCTGTCCGACGCCAGAATTCTGACAGCTGGTATACCAGCGGCGAGCGCAGTGTGCCCCCTTGCAGGCTTGCTGTGATCGACGCGCTTTAGGCCTGGTGGCCCCTAAAGCGAGTGGGGATTATGGCATTTCACTGGGTACCGGGATTCCAGTGTTGGTATCCTGACCACCGGGATCCCAACAGCCAGCAAATTGATTGCCTCCCATCTGGAAGAGGTGTTATCTAATTACCTTATGGAACTGGACTAATAAGATGCTGTTTACTTTCCGCCTTGTAGAGATGGTGTCGGGACATAAAAGAAGGGTGGAATGGCTAGGAAAACTGTAAAAAAATCCATATTGCTGGAGTGTAACCTGCTCTCCGGATGCATGGTGGAGATGGAACTAGGGGAGGAAATCTGAGCAGATGGGTTGCTAGGTGTGCGACCAGCTAGCTGGACCCCCTGATGTTGTAGATTGGTGTTTGGTTTGGCAGAAAGTTTAGCAATGCTGCCTCACAGCATTAGGGCAATTTGCTTGACAGAGGCACTACCTGTGTGGACTTTGTATGTTCTCCCCAAACAAAAACAAAACATAACTTGTGTGTGTGTGTGGAGTCCTCAAGAATGAAAGGGAGGCAAAGTGTTCTGGAAGTGAAATAACTATGCGTTATGCTAAAAAATGACATTAATACAGTATGGAGTGTGGTGCTGAGGTAATGGTCTTTTCACTACTTGGCAGCTCCAGAGTACGACTTTGATGAGGTTGAGGCCAACTGATACAGTGTTCTTAGAGATAAAATGGTGGCTCATCTGCTGGTTCAAAATAGGACTTTCTCTGATTGGCATCATTGTCAAGAGGGTGTCCAGCTGGATCACAGAGCAGATGTTCTTCATATTCCAGTCTGGGATGCAAAACTAAAAGTCATGAGTGTTGTGACTGGCTATCCTGGTTCGTGCCATGATGCCTACATTCTCAGCAATTAATCCCTGTCTAAAAAATTTGAGGTAGGTCAAATGCCAGAGGGATAGTTGTTGTTTAAGTTACCTGTATGTGTTTATGAAGCAGTTAATAGTACTTGTTACTATATTGTTTTTATTCATCCCATCCCTCCCTCCCCCCAACAGTTCATTTAGGATATGGCTGTTGCTCCTGGTTTCTGACTCTATTGTCAGATCAGCAATTTCCTGCTGAGCATAAGTATAATGAGGCACATATAGCCACTCAATCCATGACTTAATGCACCTTTGGGCTATTAAAAACAAGGTTGAGAAATCGGGAGTAATATTATTATATCATCTGGCAAAAGTGTCCGATATTGTGCTCTGCTGCTGTCTGCTGCTTAACCGTGCAGTAAATCAACCACTGCCCCCCAGATTATGCAATAAACAGCGAGCAGGCAGAGGTTTTGTTACCCACAACTGAGCACAGAAAGTGGGAAGCAGGCAGGGAGACAGATTGGGGATATGCTTATTGCCAGCTATTTCAGCTATAAGTTTTCATTTTTCTTTATTAAATACCACAACATTTTTTTCTTCAGTTTGGTATTCATGTATATAACACTGTAAAGAGAGAGTTTCCCCTTTAATTAGTGTGCATGTGATACATTTATGCATTTGCTCTTAATGGGGATTTAAGGTTCGATTTTGGAAAGAAATTTATAAACTGATCACAAAATCCTTTCTTAAAATTGATCAAAATCAAATTCAATCTAAAAATCGAATGAATAATATATTATTAGTAAATGAGTGGTTTTTTAAGGGATTTTGCAGTTTGATTAGACTTAATCTTAGTCTATTTTTAAGATTCATAAAATGAATCCCTAGTTGAACTTTAGTAAATTTTGCCACTGGTCACTATTTTATTAGCTGTGGGGTTCAGAGAAATTTCAAAAGAAGACAGAGCTCTGCGAAACGCATCGATTTGCTGTGTCCTGTGGCTACCTGCTATCATTATGCTATTTATGGTATTGATTATCTTGTCCTTTGGAAAACCCTATTTAGCAAAGAATGCACTGCCCAGGAACACAATAATGAAATAATCCTTATCCTTTTGAAAACCCTCCCAAATGTGATTACTAATAGAACAGCAATTGCACATGTTGTTCTTTATGCGGAGTAACCCTTTAAACAATTTCTGGATTTCAGTTCAATGCATACTAATGTCTCTGTGGGATTACATGTTTTACATGTTTCCAAGATACAGTAATGTTGTGTTTTTTCTCTTTACTGTTATACCCCTTAAATGAAGAACATGGACAATGTCAGGAGTGTTACTCCATGGGATCCTGGTATGAGGTGGACTCATCAGTAGAGCAGTAGAGCGATGTTTTACCAATGCGCATGTGTCACACCACACCATCATCCTGATTTTGTATGTACAGAGTTGCAGTACAGCTGTGTACTCATGGTATCAGAAAAGTGAGGGGCGTCCTGGCTGATGACTGGGAGGTAAATGGGGGGTGGATAAAATATGTTGCATCTTTTTGGAGAGTTGCTGGAGTGTTGCAGGTACTGTATGTCACTGAAAGCGGAGGCATACAAAGAAGCTGAAGTGCTCACATAGCAGGTGTTATGAACCACAGGTAGTGGTTCATTCCTATTTTATGTTTATAGTTGTCTTGCAGGCCAGGTTTTCCGTTGCTCTGGTTTAAGAATATTCTTGTTTGCTGCCAGTGGTGAGTCTGTGTAATTGCAGTTTGTTCCCATGTGTTCAGCCTCACCTGTCTGTTGATTGCACCTCTCAGTTGTGCAGCAGGGCAGCTGCACGACATAATTAATTAAGACTCTCTGTTATATGCTGGCTCAGTGCAATTCACAGACGCCGGTGATATTTCCTGGGTTCCAGAGTTCTTGAGTACTGAGCTAGTCTCTGCCAGTTCCTGAGCTCCTGTCTAGCAGTGTCTGTCTTGCTGCTTCCAGTGTTGGTTCCTGTGTCGATTCCTGTGTCGGTTCCTGTGTCCTGCTGTGAAGTGTTCCTGTCCAGAAGTCCTGTGGCTTTGTCTGTGCCTAGTCGAGTTTCTGGCTTCTTCATGTCCACCGGTCTGTCGTTTGGGATTCTGCCTGTCCTCCGGTTCTGAGAGTCTGTGTCGGCTACATTGGGGGTTCCTGTCCGTTTGCCAGTGTTTATACCGGTTCCGTGAGTAGCGGCTTTGCCGCGTCCGTCGGCCGCAGTATTCTTTGGTTATATTTTGTTACTGGTGTTTTGCAGAGGGTTCTGCTTATGCTGTCACCGCCGGTACACAACAGTATTGTGTCGGTGAGTGGACAGCATTTCCTTGGTTGTTCTTTTCCTTTGGCGGCGTGCCGCACATTTATTTAATTTTAGGGTAGTTAGTAGCCCCTAGCTTTCTGTTGTTTTAGTCAGAGGTCCCCTTGTTATTATCCTGTCTCGGTTCACGCCTTGTCTCACGCTAAGACCTGGGGGCATCGGAGTTGGGCAGACATAATCCGCCCTTCAAACGTGGCTGCCGTGGGCCCAAGAAACCATAGTCACTCAAGCGTGAACTGACCGCACGGGTAAAACAACGGAGCTAGGGTGCTAGGGGCTATTTCCACACCACACCTTATTTCAGCGTCACGTTCTGGTGCTCAGGACTCACTACGCAACATCTCCCTTGTTCTGAGCACCAGGAACCTAACATTAGGAGAAGCTGCCAGCTTCCCAAATGGATGGGATCCCAGCGCTGGAAATACTGACGCCGGAACCCTGTACACCTCAGGAGCATTGGCATCTAAAGCTTGACAGGACTCGGGATTCCAGTGTCTAAATACCGACGCCCAGAATCCGATCACCCTTTCAACGGGACACGCTCGCAGGGTTAGGGTTAGGCACTACCGAGAAGTGTTAGGCACCCACAAGGAAGAGTTAGGGTTAGGGTAGGGAACTGGTCAGGGTTAAGGGGCTTACTGGGGTCTGTTGGGATTCTGATGGACGGGATGCCACTGCCAGTATTCTGACCGCCAGCATCCTGTCCATCGGGAAATCATACTGAACCCCATAGAAGGCCATACTGTACTCAGAGTGAGACTTTGCACCTGCCATAAGATTGGTGTAAGTTTGATGGTGCAATTAATGACGCACCCGGAGTTATTTTAGCATATGTGGACTGACAGTGGTCGTCGCGGTCCTTGCACATTCGGACCCATGAATGTACCTCAGGGAAGGACTTTGTAGTGTCAGTAGCATAAAGACTCAGACTCAACTGTGGCAAAAGACACATCCGACTCTGAATCAGGCCCTATGTGTGCTAATCGACAGACTAAATAGGAGTGAGGGGTTATATGTAAGTTTCCTATAGTTTCACCACTGCATGGAACCTGAAACTTTCCCCTTGTGGGCAATGATATGTTTACATATATACAGTATCTATATCTGTCTGTGAAACAGATGTAACAAAAAGATTTTCAAAGAACTAAAGAAATCAGCATGTAGACCTATGCAGTCCCTAACAACAGTCCCCGTGTGCATAAGTCTCAGGGTGGTGCTACTCATAGATACAGGCCTCCTGTACATGTGGACCAGTCTATAGTGTGTTGCCAACCAACCGGAAGCTTCCCAACAATGGCCCTGCCACACATCTGGCTGACACTGCGTCATCCAACCCAGTAGATGGCTTCCAGTGTGGCAATACTAGGACATAGGCTGACAACCCGTGGCACTCCAGCAGCTGTGGAACTGCGCAAATCAGTCTTGTGAATGTAAAGGTTGTATATCAATTAGATATGGACAGGCGCATATATGGGTGCTTTCTTCTAGCAGCTGTATTGGGAGATAGTCAGTCTCCCTGAAGGTAAATATATAGTAGCAAAAAAACAGCGCTCATAAATAGTAAAAAGATATGAACAATTTAATCCACATATAAATAAAAACAATTACTGTATGTAGGAACGTATCTGTTTATGGTAGACAGGTATTTGTTAAGTCTCTGGATGCAATCCACCAATAAATGCACTCCTTTGTAATGTATTGTCCGATATATAGTTGTGGTTACTCACACATGGCCATGTTTAACCAGCACTCAGATTTTTTCAGCGTTTCCAACCTGTGTTCCAATGGAGGAATCCAGATGACATTAAGCTCGTTCAGTGATGGCAAAGGCAATGATGGATCCTGGTTCACAGAGAGATTTCGCTTGGTTTGCTGTATGGCTGGAATTTCTTAATCATCGGATGGTGCTAGGTGGAGAGTTCCAGTACCTTGTGTACACAGACCTTTTCAAAGTTCCAGTACATTGTATACACAGACCTTTTCCACCTTTGAAAAGATCTGTGTACACAAGGTACTGGAACTCTCCACCTAGCACCATCCTGGAATACACGGTGTATTCCAGGACAATGCTGAGAGGCACCTGGCTTTCTGTACCTACACATAAAAACAATTCCCTTGCACAAAGACAATGGGCCTAATTCAGATCTGATCACAGCAGCAAATTTGTTAGATAATGGGCAAAACCATGTGCACTACAGGGAGGGCAGATATAACATGTGCAGAGAGAGTTATTGCCCCCATACACTTGTGTGATGCCTCGCGACGCGACATCTCGGGGCATTGCACCGGCAGTTCAGAAATCGCACCTGAACTGCCAAAGTGATTACCATGCGATCATGTAATATATTGCATGGTAATCACGTGATGGGCACGTCACCGCCGAGTGTGAGCGGCCTCTGGCCACTCCCGGTGGGTGCCTATCGCACATTGCAGTGCGATATATTGCATGTGTTAAAAAAACACACGCGATCGCACTGCGATGCGAGAAAATTTATGTGCAGCACATACTCCCCCTGGCTGTGCTCCCACTGCCCGTCCCTGAGGAGGCTCACTGATCGGCGGGTGATTGGGCAGGCGGCGGTCGCGGTCAGAGCCTCCAATCTGCGGCGCTGCGCTCCTCCGACGGCTCCCTGTAGGTTGCCATTGCAACCGAACAGCAGAGGCTCCAGCACCGCATAGAAGTACAGGACAGCTGAGCGACGGCTCAGCTGTCCAATGGTGTTAAGGTGCAGCCTGCCGCTCAGTCATTGGCTGGGCACGCAGGCTGCAGGAAAGAAGAGTTTGTGGAGCCAGCCAGCAGAGTGCCACAAGAAGCTTGCCAGCTGCAGAGAAAAAGTAAGCCAGCTGTATTTTTTTATTTTTTGTTTAAATCATCCTGCTGTTATAATGTTGTTGTTTTTATTATGCTGCGGGTTTATAAAATTGGAATTTTTGGCTCTCTGTGTTGCTTTATGTGTGTGTCTATGTATGTAATGTGTGTGTGTGTGTGTGTGTGAGTGTGTATATGTGTATATATATATACGTATGTTTATATGGGACGCTGTCTGCCGTAATGTGTAAAAAGGGGGACGCTGTCTGCCGTAATGTGTAAAAGGGGGACGCTGTCTGCCGTAATGTGTAAAAAAGGGGACGCTGTCTGCCTTAATGTGTAAAAAGGGGACGCTGTCTGCTGTAATGTGTAAAGAGGGGACGCTTTCTGCCGTAATGTGTAAAAAGGGGGACGCTGTCTGCCGTAATGTGAAAAAGGGGCTCTACCTGGTGTAGTGGCGCTACTGTGCGGCGTAATTTGAATAATGGAGACTACTGTGCACCATTATATGAATTGTTATTATTTTGTGGCCACACCCCTTTCCCGTGAAGCCATGCCCCTGTATTTTTGGAGCTCGCCTGCGGTGTGCACTGCCGCCGGTTTACGTTAAAGGGGGGGCGCCGATGCGGTTTCTTGCACACAGCGCTAAAATGTCTAATTATGGCACTGATGAGACACGACATTTGAGCGGTGTGCCCGCGCATCGCGTCTCATGGAATCTTTAATGTGCATACAATCCTTCGATTTCTCTCACAGATGCGGTCAAAATCGAAGGATAGCACCTAATATCTCACAAGTGTATGGGCACCATTAGATTTGGGTGGGGTGTGTTCAAACTGAAATCTAAATTGCAGTGTAAAAATAAAGCAGCCAATATTTACCCTGCACAGAAACAATATAACCCACCCAAATCTAACTCTCTATGTAGGTTATATCTGATATTCTGGAGTCTCCCGAACATTCCTGGAGAGTAGGTAAGTATGTGTCAGAGTCAGTGGGTTCTTCATAGACTGGATTACAGTGTATGTCCTTTCCCAATGTACAGTATATTTCTCTGGCTGGGTCCACAGGTTATCCACAGGATAACATTGGGATATGCCGGAGCGACAGCGGAAATGGCACCAAATGGTCACAAGCTTTCTGGCCTCCCAGGATGCATCGGGGCTTCACCATATAATCCCGCCCACTGACTCAGTCAAATCAGTTTATTGTTTGCTGCGGCAGGAGCCGGACCATGGTCACAGGGCTGCTGTCAATAGCAGCCTGAAGCTATTATTATTTTATTTTTATAGTCTTACTATGTTTTTTTCCTGAGTGACTTTTCTTAACAGCGTCTTAAACACATACTAGAAAGAGTCGCTCCAACAACTCTCCACCGGGTCGCAACAACGCTTACCTTCGCGGTATAGTGCTGTCTCGACGGGCGTCTGTGTCGGATGATTCTAGCAGGTCCAGCAGATGTAGCCAGGCTGTGGCCAGAGCATGGGGAGAAGGTAAGTCATCGGTTTCCTCTTACTAGGGGTTCCGGACACAGCTACACTGTATTGGAGAAGACTACAAACAGTGGTTGATGCGCCGCCACTCTTAAATGCAACAGCGCTACGCTTTAGGGATCATAGGTGCCAGGACTAGGTGAGGCCGCTATCCTTAGAGTTTAAGTCAACAGGGGGAGTTAGACGCTCTCCTGGCCACCCCTCCCCAAAGTTCATGACCAGTTTCCGTGCATCTCCCGTCCATGAACTGATGACCTCACTTCCGGCTCAGACGCTACCACGAGGGTACTTGGTCGCAGCTTAGATGCTGCGATGGTGTACACTAGACTTTCCGCTTAGACCCGGTCGCAGACAGGAGCGTCTGCATACACTTATCGTTCAATGGGCGTCTGTGTCCAAAAGAGCGTCTGTGTCTCTCATCAGTCATCAACAGCGGCTGTGTACACTGGTAGTGTCTGAATCCACTCAGCGTCTTGCGAGCGTATTGATGGATATGGAAGTGTGGTGAGTCTCCCTGTATCCCACTCTATGGAGAAATGGGTTATACAGTACTAAAAATTCTCTCTACTTGTTAGTTTGAATTGTTAAGTTTTGGTACATATTGCACATGAGACCTGTATATTACTGTTGTTTTCTGCATGATATGTTTGAAAAAAACAGAAATACAATTGTCCCACTTACTTGTAAGTTATTATGATGGTGATTGTATTCTCATATGACAATGTCTAATATTTTAACATGTGACTGACTGCTAGTATGTGTGCTGACTTTTATATGTTGTCAGTCCTGTTCTGAACCTCAATTCAGGTGCACGGTTGTGGTTAGATTGATCTCACTTCTATATATTTAGATATAGGTGATTTTCAGTCACAAATTGTGTAGTCATAAACAGAATATTACCATGTCTGTGAGCGGCAAAAGTGACGAGGAGAATTTATCAGGCACTCCTACATCCTTAACATGTTTATCTTGTAAAACAGGGTTAATTGGAATAGGCCAGTTGGTCACTTATGAGGGGTTATGTGCAAACTGTTTTGCTTTTCAGCAAAGTAAAAAACAGGAATTGGTTCAACAACCAGCAGAACCACCATGGAGTATGTGCGCACAGACTTTGTCTTCAATAGCGGACAGATTAACTCCTGCAGCGCCACCCCAGGAAATAGGTTACTCTATTAACCCATACATGCAGCTTCCTTCCTATGGTTTGGTTCCAGTAGCTTCTACAAGTAACCAGGCTGTTAACCAAGGTGCAGGTAAGACTAAAATGGATACATCTATGTTGCAGACTACACATGATACAACAGATGATAATACAGTATATTCAAATACTCCGTATGATGATCAATCGCAGAGTTTCAGCTCAGAGGATGTAGCTGAACTTATTGATGTAATGAAGGCTGTTCTCTCCTTGGAAGAGTCAGCCAAAACAGTGTCAAAATATAAAGCACCTGTGTTTAAACGAACAAAAACAGTTAAGACTGAATTCCCAGCATCAGAGGAAATGATGGAAGAATCCTGGGCGACGCCCAGTAAAAAGTATAAGATTCCGAAAAAATGGGATTCTTATTATCCATTTCCGGCTGCGGATTGTTCAAAAAGAGAAGTTCCTCCTAAAGTAGATGCACATGTACTGCGACTTGTGCATAAATCTGCTTTGCCATTGTCGTCTACCTCTTTAAATTATGTCACAGACAGAAGGGTAGATAGCTTTTTGAAAAATATATTTTCTCTCTCAGGAGCAGTGGTAAGGCCTGCTATGGCTTCAGCCTGGTTCGCAAGGGCAATGGTAGAATGGATGGAGGAACTAGAGAATGGCCTCTCCCCTCCTAATAGGGAGCAGGAGTATCATCTGGGCCGTTTAACACAAGCTGCCCAATATTTGGAAGAAGCAGCAATTGATATGGGTACGATTGCTTCTAAAGCATCAGCCTTGACAGTAGCCGCTCATAGAGCAGTTTGGCTACGCACTTGGAAAGCAGATGCAGAATCCAAGAAAGAATTGGAAGCATTGCCTTTCATTGGTAATATATTGTTTGGGAAATAATTGTCAGATATTCTAGAATCGGAAGCTGAATCCAAAAAAGGTCAGATTTCCGGCTAGTTATAACCTAAGACTAGGGGTTCAAAGTTTTGGCCATTTCGATGGCAAGGCAAAGCAAAAGCTAAAGAGAAGTCTAAGCAACCCCAGTTCAATAGATCAGCTAGGGGTAGGAAGCAATGGGCTAGTAGAAAGCCAGCTTCCAAGCCTGAACAGAAACCATCAGCCTGAAGAGACGGGCCTCCGCCTGGAGGATTCCAGGGTTGGGGGCCGACTCCTTCATTTTGCACACATATGGCAACAGTCGATGACAGATGCTTGGGTGCAGAAGGTGGTATCTCTCGGTTATGGGTTCCCATTCAGGAGGCAGCCTCCTCAAAGGTTTTTTTGCACCAGCCCGTCTGTATAGAGTCGAAGGCCAATGCCCTGCAAAAAGCAGTTCAGAAATTGCTTCAGTCGAGTGTGATTATCCCCGTACTCCCATCACAACGGGGAAAAGGTTTTTACTTCAATCTATTTTTGATTCAGAAGCCAAATGGGTCATTCCGACCAATTCTCAATCTCAAAATGTTAAACAAATACATTTTGATTCCAAGTTTCCACATGGAGACGTTACGCTCCATAGTGTTGGCTATGGAACCGGGAGATTACATGGTATCTCTGGATATACAGGATGCTTACGTACATGTGCCTATAGCAAGGTCTCATCAATGTTACCTCAGGTTTGCCATCCTCCAGCAACATTTTCAGTTCCAAGCCTTGCCCTTCGGGCTAGCAACAGAACCCAGGGTGTTTACCAAAGTTATGGTGGTTATGGCAGCTTATCTCCGCAAGCAGGGGATAAGAATATTTCCATACCTCGACGACCTTTTAATCCTAGCACATTTGCAGGAATTACTTTTGAGCCATCTTCAACAGACAGTAGTTTGTTTATAGAGACACGGGTGGCTCATAAACTGGGAAAAGTTGTCTCTGAATCCATCACAGCGGATGGTTCATCTGGGGGCCATATTGGATTCAGGTCTACAGAGAATTTTCTTACCAGAGAAAAAGATAGTCAAGGTACAGGTCATGATTCAGGAGGCGTTGCACACTCAGACAATGTCAGTCCATGCAGCAATGTGTATTGATTCGTGATTTTTTCCTAGGACTTCCAAAATATTACGAATGCCCTCATCACTGCCGTGATTTTTGCTTAGTAAATTACCGAGATGACACTTTGAAGAAAAAACGGCATCTCAGTCAAAATCGGGACCTTAGTAAATATACCCCATTGTGGCAAGCAGATTCTCAGTTTTTACACATTGCGGCAGGCAGATTCCCCCTTTTAACACATAGCGGCAAGCAGATTCCCCCTTTTTACACACTACGGCAGGCAGATTCCCCTTTACACATTGCGGCAAGCAGATTCCCTGTTTTTACACACTACGGCAGGCAGATTCCCCCTTTTTACACATTGCAGCAAGCAGATTCCCCCTTTTTACACATTGTGGCAGACAGTCCCCCTTTTTTGAAGAAAGAAAGAAAGAAAGAAAGAAAGAAAGAAAGAAAGAAAGAGAGAGAGAGAGAAAGAGAGAAAGAAAGAGAGAAAGAAAGAAAGAAAGAAAGAAAGAAAGAAAGAAAGAAAGAAAGAAAGAAAGAAAGAAAGAGAAAAAGAAAGAAAGAAAGAAGAATTATACTTACCCTCTCCGCTGGCTCAGGCTCCTCAGTGCAGCGTCAGACGATTTCTGGGCAGGAGAGAAGGAGGAGGAGGGAGGTGGAGGAGGGAGCCGCAGCAGCGCTGTGTTATTGGTGGAGGCGCTGCTGCTGCTGCCCCTCTGCTTCACTATAGGCTGTTCTCGGAAGACAGCCTATAGTGAAGCAGAGGGGCAGCAGCAGCAGCGCCTCCACCAGTAACAAAGCGCTGCTGCGGCTCCCTCCCCCGGCTCCCTCCTCCTCCTTCTCCCCCGTACCGCTGCTCCTCTCCTCTCTGGGCGGCTGTGTGCTGCGGGCAGCGGTTGCCGGCAGCGCACAGCGGCATGTAATGAGTCAGTTTGACTCATTACATGCTTTGGGCCCCTGGACAGAGGCGGGCCCCAGTGCAATGCACTGGTTGCACTGGCAGTAGTTCCGCCTCTGTGCAGGATATACATATGTACCCCCAGTGCCAGTTACAGAAATGCACTCACAGTGCAGGATACACATATGTGCCCCCAGTGCCAGTTACACAAATACCCCCACAGTGCAGGATATACATATGTACCCCCAGTGCCAGTTACACAAATGCCCCCACAGTGCAGGATATACATATGTACCCCCAGTGCCAGTTACACAAATGCCCCCACAGTGCAGGATATACACATGCCCTCACAGTGCAGGATATACACATGCCCCCACAGTGCCAGTTACATATGTACCCCCAGTGCCAGTTACACAAATGCACCCACGGTGCAGGATATACATATGTACCCCCAGTGCCAGTTACACAAATGCCCCCACGGTGCAGAATACACATATGTGCCCCCAGTGCCAGTTACACAAATGCCCCCACGGTGCAGAATACACATATGTGCCCCCAGTGCCAGTTACACAAATACCCTCACAGTGCAGGATATACATATGTACCCCCAGTGCCAGTTACACAAATGCCCCAACAGTGCAGGATATACATATGTACCCCCAGTGCCAGTTACACAAATGCCCCCACAGTACAGGATATACACATGCCCCCACAGTGCCAGTTACACAAATGCCCCCACAGTGCAGGATATACACATGCCCCCACAGTGCAGGATATACACATGCCCCCACAATGCCAGTTACACAAATGCCCCCACAGTGCAGGATATATACATGCCCCCACAGTGCCAGTTACACAAATGCCCCCACAGTGCAGGATATACACATGCTCCCACAGTGCAGGATATACATACCCCCCCCCCCACAGTGCCAGTTACACAAATGACCCCCAAAGTGCAGGATATACATATCCCCCCCACAGTGCCAGTGTTATGATTCCAGCACTCTGGTCAGAGGAGATCTTATGGCAAGGACCGGAGCACTGGAACGGAATGCTGGGGAAGGGAGCAGGACAGGAAAATAGCCCCTTGCGCCCTAACTCTGTTGTCTCACCCGTGTTGTCAGAAAACCCCTGCGAGACTATGGTTTCTTGAGCCCTTGGCAGCCGCGTTTGAAGGGCGGATTATGTCTGCCCAACTTCGATGCCCCCCGGTCTTAATGAGAGACAAAGGGAAACCCGAGACAGGATGATAACAAGAGGCCCTCTAACTAAACAACCAGGCCAGGGGCTAAGCAAACTCAAAACTATAATATGTGCGGAGAAACCGCCAGGGAAAAGGACAACCAAAATATCCACTTGTCCAATTCTCCTACCCGGCACCGCCGAGTACCAGAGAGGACTTGTGGAAGCGGAACCCTCCGCAAATGCTCCAAACACAAAATATAAAAGGTAAAGCGGCTGAGCTGCAACACACGGCAGAGCCGCAACTCACGAACACCACTGGATATAAAACGGTGATCAGTCAGGACTCCAGGGAACCAAACGACCTCTTGGGATGAGATGACAACTCCCGAATACCGGACTTCTGAGGACTGGAATGACCGGATACAGCAGGACTGGAAACAGACTCTCAGCAAACAAAGGCAGCATGCAGGAAGCTATTACCGGCGTCTGTGAGAAGCCCTGGGAGTGTATTTAACAAGGAGTCCTCCAATCAGCTGCTAAAGGCTGATTAGAATAAATGCCGTGCAGCTGCCTTGCTGCACGGCCAGAGAGCAGGTGAATATCTAATTTCCTAAAGCCTAGCAACGGGGAACGCGGTCCGCCAGTGGCGTCCCCGTTGCTAGGGTCCGTGCGGCTCAGCGCGCCCGGCGTCTAGCGTTGCTAGGGAGCCGGCGGCTGTACGTGCACGGCGTCTCTAGTTGCTAGGCGCCGGGCCGCGCAGACCATCAAGCGGACCCCGGCGCCAAACAGTACCCCCCCCCCCCTTGAGGAGGGGTCAAGCAACCCCTAAAGCCAGGTTTCTGAGGAAATTCCTGAAAAAATGCCCTCTTGAGCCTCGGGGCATGAAGATCCTTATCCAGGACCCAAGACCTTTCCTCCGGACCATAGCCTTTCCAGTGAACCAGAAAATACAGCTGATCCCGGGACAATTTGGAATCGAGAACCTTCTCTACCAAAAACTCCTGTTGTCCCTGTACATCCACTGGAGATCTACCCTGAGAGATCTTCCGAGGAAATCTGCTGGAAGAAACGTATTGTTTCAACAGGGAACAATGAAACGTATTTCCAATCCTGAGAGATCTTGGTAAACGTAACCGAAAGGCAACTGGGTTGACTCTTTTAATAATAAGAAATGGCTCAATAAATTTGGGTCCCAGTCTAGCCGAGGATTGTCAAAGCCTGATGTTGCGAGTCAACAACCACACCCTATCTCCCACCTTAAAAGTGCAAGGACGTCGGAGCCTGTCAGAAAATTTCTTCTCTCGAATGGCCGCTTTTCTGAGAGCAAGGTGCACCTTTTTCCAAATGGCTCTGAGATGGGAGGTTAAGGTAAGCGAGGAGACTGAGGAATGATGAAAAAAAGAATTAGATCTGGGGTGAAAACCAAAAACTGAAAAGAATGGAGACTCTTTAGTGGAGGAATGACAAGAATTATTGTAAGCAAATTCAGCCAACGGAAGAAACTCGGACCAATCATTCTGGAGTTTGGCTGAATACAAGCGCAAATATTGTTTCAATGATTGGTTAACTCGTTCGGTTTGCCCGTTGGATTGTGGGTGGTAACCGGATGTTAACGACAATTTCATCTTCAATGAGGCACAAAAACATTTCCAGAATTGTGCGATGAATTGTGGACCCCGATCAGAAACAATATCAGTATGCAACCCATGAAGCCTGAATACATGGCGGAGAAACAAAACTGCCAACCCTTGGGCAGAAGGCAATCGGGGAAGAGCAATAAAATGAGCCATTTTACTAAAGCGGTCCACTACCACCCATATGACTCGGAATCCGGCTGAAAGGGGAAGGTCAACCACAAAATCCATGGAAATATGAGACCACGGCCTGAGAGGAACATTTAAGGGCATAAGTTGCCCGATGGGCAAGGAACGGGGAGCCTTATGCTGTGCACAAACCTGACATGAATAAACAAATTCCTTGACGTCTTTAGAAAGACCAGGCCACCATACTGAGCGAGAGACTAACTCCAATGTCTTAGAGACCCCTGGATGCCCTGAAACTTTGTTATCATGGAATTCCGTTAAAACAGTAGCTCTCAAAAACTCAGGGACGTAAAGACGACCAGCAGGAGTAATTCTAGGAGCTTGGTGTTGAAGCTGTTTTAACTGGGTAAATAAATCTTGTGTGAGGCCCGCCCAGATGACCGAAGATGGAAGTATGGGGGTAACAGGATTGTTATTGTGAACCGGAAGAAAGCTACGTGACAGGGCATCAGCCTTAGTATTCTTGGAACCAGGCCTGAAAGTGATTATAAATTTGAAACGCGTAAAACATAATGCCCAACGTGCCTGCCGGGCATTAAGCCGCTTAGCCAATTCAATGTATTGCAGGTTCTTATGGTCAGTCAATACCGAAATAGTATGTTTTGCTCCCTCCAGCCAATGCCTCCACTCCTCGAAAGCCCACTTTACCGCCAGTAACTCCCGATTTCCAACGTCATAGTTGGATTCAGCGGAGGAGAATTTCCTGGACATAAAGGCACAAGGATGTAACTCCAGAGACTCCGGATCCTTTTGAGAAAGGATAGCCCCCACTCCAACCTCCGAGGCATCAACCTCCACCACAAAGGGCAATTCCGGATTAGGATGTCTGAGGAATGGAGCCGAGACAAAGGCTTGTTTCAAGGCCCGGAAGGACAACTCAGCTTCACGCGACCAGTTGGTAGGATCCGCTCCTTTCTTTGTCAGAGCTACAAATATGTCCTCTGTATATTTATACATGTGTTTTTAACCTTATACTCTCTCTTTCTTCTTTCCTTTTACTCTGAGTGATATGTGGAGCTACATTTGTTGGTAAAATTCCATCGAAATAATATGAAAAATTGAGTGACCCCACTCGGGTAATAGGGAAGGACTAGTGGGAATATATAGTACCACAAAGTTTGGTCAGAGTGGGTGTCCTCCATAAAATATTTTTGAAGAACACGATGGAATTAAATCCCTGTGAAATCAATAGTATGGAAAAAGAAAATCTTTCCAGTAATAAAGATGGCCGACGGGGATCCGACAACTCTCTACAAAGAAAATCCTGGATCCAATAAACCCGTGGAAACCTTAGTATACTCTACATACAACAGAGAATAAAATGGAAGGATAATCAAAGAACTTTGATATTGAAAAGAGAACGCGGCGGCCGGGACAGTACTTCCGGTAAAGCATTGATACGCATACTACCAGCTGGCGGTGGAACGCATATCGCGTCATTTCCGGCGGGACGAGCCGGTGACGCGACGCGCACGACTAACGCAGGTGATAGGAATGGAAATCACCTGTATGGGTATAAAAGGTCTACCCAGGCACAACATCCTCAATCCAAACTTGAAAAAGGTCACAATTAAATGACCGAAACGCGTTGTATCTGGATAGAGGACTGGACTGAGGAGCGGTGACATCATTAAAGGGATCCTTAAGCCTGATTCATGCCCTATGCGGTGGTGCCGGGCTAAATCAGCACCGGACCATTCTTGCTTTTTCCATAAGCTAGCCCACCGCAGGGCCAACAGATGGTGAGAGATTTGATCACTATTTCCACTGCACAAGCACTTTTGATCCAGCCACTGCCTCACAGTCCTACCGAGCATTAATGTGTCTATATGTTTTTTAAATATGTTTTTAATTTGTCCATATTGTCCATATATGTTAGTGTTTTTTGTTATTATTAAATGCACTTTTTTCCAACCCACTCTGGTTTGGTGTAGTACATCCCTCGAATTCATACAAGGGATACATCTTACGGCTTGAGCGCCAATGTATGCTGCATATTTCCACTTCCTTTAAACATTTAGGGATTCATGTGTTTGTCCCTCCAAGTGCAGTAACTAGGCAGCTCAGTCTTGTTTAATTGCGCACCTATTGTCAGTGCATACCCCTTTTTTTCCTGATTCTTGGTATCTAAACACTAGTGCATGATAAGGGCCCTGCAGAGATGTTTGCATTTAGAGAAAATAGAAGAAATTCATCCAAAATCTTCCTGAACGAAAATTCGGAGGATATCAATGTAGAGGATGAAGATCTTACCACTGTATTAACTAAATTAGAGAGAATTATGTTAAAGGAAAATCGCTTGTGGTGGGAGGTGATTGCATTAGAGCATTATCTAACACACCACATCATTCCCAAAGGATTGAGGATTATTAAAAAACCTTCCTTTTCCAATGGGAATGAATCATTCCACAATGAGTGGGATAAAATCCTCACACACTGTGGTTTATCTCTAGTTGAACTTATAATTAAGGAAAGAAAGGATAATCTCATAGAAGCCAACCAGGAGATAGAAATATTGAAAACTTGTATCGACCCATTCCGTGATTTAGAGGAGGTGAAAGTTAAAGAAAAAATCATACTAACCAAATTAGAAAAAGAGACAAATGAACTCAAAATTAGGAAGAAAAAGAAATTTGCTAGGGACTCCACAGTGCTCCCACCTGAGGATCCTCTAAAAGGGAATGAGGAGGAACAAGCTCTCATGAGGGAACCAATTAGGATACCGAATTGGAGGAAAAAAGGTAAACAATATAACCATCTATCAGAAAAAGTGAAGGGGAAAAAACCTTTCTATAAATCTTGGAACAACATGCCAGACAGGCCCCTTAGAAAGGAAATACATCCATACAGACCAACATTGTGGAACAGGAAGGAAAACTGGGATAATGATGCATGGAGACCCCTAGAAAAAAGGAATGAAAATTGGAGAACACCGAAAGAATGGGGTCGGGGGTATGGTACCTATCAGGCACCTGCGAAACCCCAAAGAAAGATACCCTATAGAGGGAATCAATATCGGGATAATAAGCCCGATGGCGAAAGTGCATGGCAGACACCACGTAGGAATCACAGTTTTTTAGAACAGGATTTTCGGTCACAAAGAAACAAATAAATGATAAGCCAACTAGGAGGGGGAAGAGAGGTGGGCTTCCGAAAAAGAAAAACATGATGAAAAAGAAAATGAAACATACACCACCTTCTAGTCATCCCCTTGAGAGTCCGAAACTAGACACAAGTAAGTCTATTAAGGAATCTACCATAAAAATCTTCAATCTGAGCGACCATACACTATCAGATGTGGAGAAATCTGTTCTGATGAAGGGGCTTAAATTTGCCCCTTCTTGTGACCCCAATCCCTTCGAATTGTTTGTGGACCTACAAAAATATGTAAGGAAATTAAGCCTGAAAAAATTCTTCCAAGGGAAGGATACTAATGCTGAGGCCCCAATGACCAATGGGAAGAGTTTTAAGAAGAAGTCACACTTTTACCCCCAACACGTAAAAGGAGGGAGTATAGAGTGCTTTAACTCCATCGTAACAAAAGAACTCAGAAAAATTCCTAAAACATTTGCAGGAATTACTTTTGAGCCATCTTCAACAGACAGTAGTTTGTTTATAGAGACACGGGTGGCTCATAAACTGGGAAAAGTTGTCTCTGAATCCATCACAGCGGATGGTTCATCTGGGGGCCATATTGGATTCAGGTCTACAGAGAATTTTCTTACCAGAGAAAAAGATAGTCAAGGTACAGGTCATGATTCAGGAGGCGTTGCACACTCAGACAATGTCAGTCCATGCAGCAATGTGTATTGATTCGTGATTTTTTCCTAGGACTTCCAAAATATTACGAATGCCCTCATCACTGCCGTGATTTTTGCTTAGTAAATTACCGAGATGACACTTTGAAGAAAAAACGGCATCTCAGTCAAAATCGGGACCTTAGTAAATATACCCCATTGTGGCAAGCAGATTCTCAGTTTTTACACATTGCGGCAGGCAGATTCCCCCTTTTTACACACTACGGCAGGCAGATTCCCCTTTACACATTGCGGCAAGCAGATTCCCTGTTTTTACACACTACGGCAGGCAGATTCCCCCTTTTTACACATTGCAGCAAGCAGATTCCCCCTTTTTACACATTGTGGCAGACAGTCCCCCTTTTTTGAAGAAAGAAAGAAAGAAAGAAAGAAAGAAAGAGAGAAAGAGAGAAAGAAAGAGAGAAAGAAAGAAAGAAAGAAAGAAAGAAAGAAAGAAAGAAAGAAAGAAAGAAAGAAAGAAAAAGAAAGAAAGAAGAATTATACTTACCCTCTCCGCTGGCTCAGGCTCCTCAGTGCAGCGTCAGACGATTTCTGGGCAGGAGAGAAGGAGGAGGAGGGAGGTGGAGGAGGGAGCCGCAGCAGCGCTGTGTTATTGGTGGAGGCGCTGCTGCTGCTGCCCCTCTGCTTCACTATAGGCTGTTCTCGGAAGACAGCCTATAGTGAAGCAGAGGGGCAGCAGCGCCTCCACCAGTAACAAAGCGCTGCTGCGGCTCCCTCCCCCGGCTCTCTCCTCCTCCTTCTCCCCCGTACCGCTGCTCCTCTCCTCTCTGGGCGGCTGTGTGCTGCGGGCAGCGGTTGCCGGCAGCGCACAGCGGCATGTAATGAGTCAGTTTGACTCATTACATGCTTTGGGCCCCTGGACAGAGGCGGGCCCCAGTGCAATGCACTGGTTGCACTGGCGGTAGTTCCGCCTCTGTGCAGGATATACATATGTACCCCCAGTGCCAGTTACAGAAATGCACTCACAGTGCAGGATACACATATGTGCCCCCAGTGCCAGTTACACAAATACCCCCACAGTGCAGGATATACATATGTACCCCCAGTGCCAGTTACACAAATGCCCCCACAGTGCAGGATATACATATGTACCCCCAGTGCCAGTTACACAAATGCCCCCACAGTGCAGGATATACACATGCCCTCACAGTGCAGGATATACACATGCCCCCACAGTGCCAGTTACATATGTACCCCCAGTGCCAGTTACACAAATGCACCCACGGTGCAGGATATACATATGTACCCCCAGTGCCAGTTACACAAATGCCCCCACGGTGCAGAATACACATATGTGAGCGAGAGACTAACTCCAATGTCTTAGAGACCCCTGGATGCCCTGAAACTTTGTTATCATGGAATTCCGTTAAAACAGTAGCTCTCAAAAACTCAGGGACGTAAAGACGACCAGCAGGAGTAATTCTAGGAGCTTGGTGTTGAAGCTGTTTTAACTGGGTAAATAAATCTTGTGTGAGGCCCGCCCAGATGACCGAAGATGGAAGTATGGGGGTAACAGGATTGTTATTGTTAACCGGAAGAAAGCTACGTGACAGGGCATCAGCCTTAGTATTCTTGGAACCAGGCCTGAAAGTGATTATAAATTTGAAACGCGTAAAACATAATGCCCAACGTGCCTGCCGGGCATTAAGCCGCTTAGCCAATTCAATGTATTGCAGGTTCTTATGGTCAGTCAATACCGAAATAGTATGTTTTGCTCCCTCCAGCCAATGCCTCCACTCCTCGAAAGCCCACTTTACCGCCAGTAACTCCCGATTTCCAACGTCATAGTTGGATTCAGCGGAGGAGAATTTCCTGGACATAAAGGCACAAGGATGTAACTCCAGAGACTCCGGATCCTTTTCAGAAAGGATAGCCCCCACTCCAACCTCCGAGGCATCAACCTCCACCACAAAGGGCAATTCCGGATTAGGATGTCTGAGGACTGGAGCCGAGACAAAGGCTTGTTTCAAGGCCCGGAAGGACAACTCAGCTTCACGCGACCAGTTGGTAGGATCCGCTCCTTTCTTTGTCAGAGCTACAAATATGTCCTCTGTATATTTATACATGTGTTTTTAACCTTATACTCTCTCTTTCTTCTTTCCTTTTACTCTGAGTGATATGTGGAGCTACATTTGTTGGTAAAATTCCATCGAAATAATATGAAAAATTGAGTGACCCCACTCGGGTAATAGGGAAGGACTAGTGGGAATATATAGTACCACAAAGTTTGGTCAGAGTGGGTGTCCTCCATAAAATATTTTTGAAGAACACGATGGAATTAAATCCCTGTGAAATCAATAGTATGGAAAAAGAAAATCTTTCCAGTAATAAAGATGGCCGACGGGGATCCGACAACTCTCTACAAAGAAAATCCTGGATCCAATAAACCCGTGGAAATCTTAGTATACTCTACATACAACAGAGAATAAAATGGAAGGATAATCAAAGAACTTTGATATTGAAAAGAGAACGCGGCGGCCGGGACAGTACTTCCGGTAAAGCATTGATACGCATACTACCAGCTGGCGGTGGAACGCAGATCGCGTCATTTCCGGCGGGACGAGCCGGTGACGCGACGCGCACGACTAACGCAGGTGATAGGAATGGAAATCACCTGTATGGGTATAAAAGGTCTACCCAGGCACAACATCCTCAATCCAAACTTGAAAAAGGTCACAATTAAATGACCGAAACGCGTTGTATCTGGATAGAGGACTGGACTGAGGAGCGGTGACATCATTAAAGGGATCCTTAAGCCTGATTCATGCCCTATGCGGTGGTGCCGGGCTAAATCAGCACCGGACCAGTCTTGCTTTTTCCATAAGCTAGCCCACCGCAGGGCCAACAGATGGTGAGAGATTTGATCACTATTTCCACTGCACAAGCACTTTTGATCCAGCCACTGCCTCACAGTCCTACCGAGCATTAATGTGTCTATATGTTTTTTAAATATGTTTTTAATCTGTCCATATTGTCCATATATGTGAGTGTTTTTTGTTATTATTAAATGCACTTTTTTCCAACCCACTCTGGTTTGGTGTAGTACATCCCTCGAATTCATACAAGGGATACATCTTACGGCTTTAGCGCCAATGTATGCTGCATATTTCCACTTCCTTTAAACATTTAGGGATTCATGTGTTTGTCCCTCCAAGTGCAGTAACTAGGCAGCTCAGTCTTGTTTAATTGCGCACCTATTGTCAGTGCATACCCCTTTTTTTTCCTGATTCTTGGTATCTAAACACTAGTGCATGATAAGGGCCCTGCAGAGATGTTTGCATTTAGAGAAAATAGAAGAAATTCATCCAAAATCTTCCTGAACGAAAATTCGGAGGATATCAATGTAGAGGATGAAGATCTTACCACTGTATTAACTAAATTAGAGAGAATTATGTTAAAGGAAAATCGCTTGTGGTGGGAGGTGATTGCATTAGAGCATTATCTAACACACCACATCATTCCCAAAGGATTGAGGATTATTAAAAAACCTTCCTTTTCCAATGGGAATGAATCATTCCACAATGAGTGGGATAAAATCCTCACACACTGTGGTTTATCTCTAGTTGAACTTATAATTAAAAAAAGAAAGGATAATCTCATAGAAGCCAACCAGGAGATAGAAATATTGAAAACTTGTATCGACCCATTCCGTGATTTAAAGGAGGTGAAAGTTAAAGAAAAAATCATACTAACCAAATTAGAAAAAGAGACAAATGAACTCAAAATTAGGAAGAAAAAGAAATTTGCTAGGGACTCCACAGTGCTCCCACCTGAGGATCCTCTAAAAGGGAATGAGGAGGAACAAGCTCTCATGAGGGAACCAATTAGGATCCCGAATTGGAGGAAAAAAGGTAAACAATATAACCATCTATCAGAAAAAGTGAAGGGGAAAAAACCTTTCTATAAATCTTGGAACAACATGCCAGACAGGCCCCTTAGAAAGGAAATAAATCCATACAGACCAACATTGTGGAACAGGAAGGAAAACTGGGATAATGATGCATGGAGACCCCTAGAAAAAAGGAATGAAAATTGGAGAACACCGAAAGAATGGGGTCGGGGGTATGGTACCTATCAGGCACCTGCGAAACCCCAAAGAAAGATACCCTATAGAGGGAATCAATATCGGGATAATAAGCCCGATGGCGAAAGTGCATGGCAGACACCACGTAGGAATCACAGTTTTTTAGAACAGGATTTTCGGTCACAAAGAAACAAATAAATGATAAGCCAACTAGGAGGGGGAAGAGAGGTGGGCTTCCGAAAAAGAAAAACATGATGAAAAAGAAAATGAAACATACACCACCTTCTAGTCATCCCCTTGAGAGTCCGAAACTAGACACAAGTAAGTCTATTAAGGAATCTACCATAAAAATCTTCAATCTGAGCGACCATACACTATCAGATGTGGAGAAATCTGTTCTGATGAAGGGGCTTAAATTTGCCCCTTCTTGTGACCCCAATCCCTTCGAATTGTTTGTGGACCTACAAAAATATGTAAGGAAATTAAGCCTGAAAAAATTCTTCCAAGGGAAGGATACTAATGCTGAGGCCCCAATGACCAATGGGAAGAGTTTTAAGAAGAAGTCACACTTTTACCCCCAACACGTAAAAGGAGGGAGTATAGAGTGCTTTAACTCCATCGTAACAAAAGAACTCAGAAAAATTCCTAAAATAAAGAAAAACAACCTCACTCAAAAAGAGAAAACTGCCTTGATATCTTTGCAGAACAACAAAGATTTAATCATAAAACCCGCAGATAAGGGTGGGGGGGGGGTTGTAATTATGAGTAAATCAAATTACATCAAAGAAATTGAGAGGCAATTGGAAGATATGGAGACCTACAAGAAATTGAAGGCGGATCCTATTACCAGTATGACGAAGAAACTAGAAGACCTCACAAAGAGAGCTGTGGAAAGTGGTGCCATAACGACCACGGAACGGGACTTCATTCATATTAACAACCCCTCGACTACGACCATATATGTCCTGCTGAAAGTCCATAAGGACCCGGTGAATCCCCCAGGACGCCCCATTATCACGGGGACGAATAGTTTATCGTCAAATTTATCAGCCATGGTCGATTCTTATCTCCAACCCCTAGTTAGTAACACCCCTGCTTTCTTAAAAGACACAGGGGATGTGCTAAGAAAGTTGGAAGGAGTATCTTGGAATGAGGAGTGTACAATGGTAAGTGCTGATGTCAGCACTCTATATACCATTATCAACTGGAATGAGGGGAAAAAGGCCATTGAGCACTTCCTGCAAAAGAGCAACTATAAGGAAGAAGTTAGCTCATTCATTATTGAATCCATTGATTTTATTCTGACTAACAATTATTTTTATTTCAATGGAACCTATTATCTCCAAATCAGGGGTACCGCCATGGGCACCAGGTTCGCTCCCAGTTACGCCAATTTGTATATGGCGTACTGGGAGATGTTAATTGTGGACCCTTTGAGGGCATCTGGGGCGCACCTGGTGTCGTGGTGGAGATTCATTGATGATATTTTTTTCATCTGGAGAGGCACCAACGAAAGCCTACCTCCATTCCTAAAGTTTCTTAACCAAAATGATTTTAACATCAATCTAACTTTCTCCCAAAGTAAAGAGGAACTTGTGTTTCTTGATCTAAAGATCTATATCGAGAGAGAATGTATCTGTACCAAAACACATCGTAAAGCCACAGATTCCAATGCCTATATTAATATAGACAGCGAACATCATTATAAATGGTTGGATAATATTCCCATAGGTCAGTATAAACGACTTAAGAGGAATTGTACAGATCCAAAGATTCTTGATACACAGATGAAAGAAATGGGAGATCGCTTCCGTGAAAAGGGGTATCCAGAATCTATCTTGGATAAAGCAGAAAAACAGGTCAGATGTACAGACAGAAAAGAACTTTTAAAAGAAAAGGCACCCCTTGAAACAACCAAAAATCCTTATGAATGGGCCTTTGTCACCAAATATGGTGCATATCATAAGAAAATCGAATACATCTTTAAACAAAATTGGAGAATTTTACAGGATGATCCTGTTATTGGAAAAGTCATTCCCGATAAGCCAACGTTTATTTACAAAAAAGCCCAATCCTTGAAGGATCGATTGGTGAAGAGTAGTTTACCAGAAAAATCGTTGGCTAGAACGTGTAATCAAGGCTTCCACAGGTGTGGTGATTGTCTGATGTGTCGGACAACCACCAAAAAGGACCACGCAAATTCACTGAATTCACTGTCAATGGAAAGAAATATATAATTAAAGATTTCATTACTTGCCACTCACGAAACATCATCTATCTGCTTGAGTGCAAATGTGGGCAGTTATATGTAGGAAAAACATCCAGGCCCTTGAAAACTAGAATGGCGGAACATGTGTACAATATCCGCAAGGGCCTGGATAGTCATCCTTTTTCTGAACATTTCTCCAAAGTACATAATAAGTGTGAGGGTCATATTATTAGGTATTTAGGCATCCAACAGGTCAGGTCTAATTGGAAAAATAAAGATCTTGAAAAAAGTCTAGCTCAAAATGAGATGCGCTGGATGTTTAACCTTAATTCTTTAAAACCCCATGGTCACAATGTTGATTTTGAATTAAAATGGTTTTTAGATTGAATCTTTTTTTAATATGTCCTCTGTATATTTATACATGTGTTTTTAACCTTATACTCTCTCTTTCTTCTTTCCTTTTACTCTGAGTGATATGTGGAGCTACATTTGTTGGTAAAATTCCATCAAAATAATATGAAAAATTGAGTGACCCCACTCGGGTAATAGGGAAGGACTAGTGGGAATATATAGTACCACAAAGTTTGGTCAGAGTGGGTGTCCTCCATAAAATATTTTTGAAGAACACGATGGAATTAAATCCCTGTGAAATCAATAGTATGGAAAAAGAAAATCTTTCCAGTAATAAAGATGGCCGACGGGGATCCGACAACTCTCTACAAAGAAAATCCTGGATCCAATAAACCCGTGGAAACCTTAGTATACTCTACATACAACAGAGAATAAAATGGAAGGATAATCAAAGAACTTTGATATTGAAAAGAGAACGCGGCGGCCGGGACAGTACTTCCGGTAAAGCATTGATACGCATACTACCAGCTGGCGGTGGAACGCAGATCGCGTCATTTCCGGCGGGACGAGCCGGTGACGCGACGCGCACGACTAATGCAGGTGATAGGAATGGAAATCACCTGTATGGGTATAAAAGGTCTAAACAGGCACAACATCCTCAATCCAAACTTGAAAAAGGTCACAATTAAATGACCGAAACGCGTGGATAGAGGACTGGACTGAGGAGCGGTGACATCATTAAAGGGATCCTTAAGCCTGATTCATGCCCTATGCGGTGGTGCCGGGCTAAATCAGCACCGGACCATTCTTGCTTTTTCCATAAGCTAGCCCACCGCAGGGCCAACAGATGGTGAGAGATTTGATCACTATTTCCACTGCACAAGCACTTTTGATCCAGCCACTGCCTCACAGTCCTACCGAGCATTAATGTGTCTATATGTTTTTTAAATATGTTTTTAATCTGTCCATATTGTCCATATATGTGAGTGTTTTTTGTTATTATTAAATGCACTTTTTTCCAACCCACTCTGGTTTGGTGTAGTACATCCCTCGAATTCATACAAGGGATACATCTTACGGCTTGAGCGCCAATGTATGCTGCATATTTCCACTTCCTTTAAACATTTAGGGATTCATGTGTTTGTCCCTCCAAGTGCAGTAACTAGGCAGCTCAGTCTTGTTTAATTGCGCACCTATTGTCAGTGCATACCCCTTTTTTCCCAGAGCTACAATGGGAGCAACCAGGTCAGAAAAAGAATGAATGAACCTCCTATAATAATTCGCAAACCCTAAAAAGCGCTGAATTGCTTTTAAATTGGTGGGTTGCGCCCAACTAAGGATGGCCTGGAGTTTCTTTGGTTCCATGGAAAATCCCTGAGGGGAAATTATGTACCCTAAAAAAGATACTTCCGTGACATGAAACTCACACTTCTCCAGCTTGGCATATAAATGATTCTCACCTAACTTTTGAAGAACCAGACGCACCTGGGTAACATGTTGTTCCATTGATTCAGAAAAAATCAGGATGTCGTCTAAGTAAACGACCACGAATTTCCCTAGGAAGTCACGGAGCACATCGTTAATGAGGTCTTGAAAAACTGCCGGAGCATTGGACAGGCCGAACGGCATCACCAGGTATTCGTAGTGACCCGACTGAGTACTGAAGGCCGTTTTCCACTCATCTCCAGATTTAATTCGGATGAGGTTGTACGCTCCTCTAAGGTCAATTTTAGAAAAAATCACAGCAGAACGTAACTGATCAAAGAGTACAGAAATCAACGGCAAAGGATAGGTGTTTTTAACTGAGATCTTATTCAGGGCTCTAAAATCAATGCAAGGTCTAAGCGAGCCATCCTTTTTCTCCACAAAGAAGAAGCCTGCACTTAAAGGAGATTTTGATGGTCTAATAAATCCTTTCTCAAGGCTCTCCTTTACATAATCATTCATAGCCGCAGTTTCTGGCCCGGATAATGCATATAATCTTCCCTTTGGCAATGCGGCACCAGGAATTAACTCAATAGCACAATCATAAGGCCGATGGGGAGGCAGAATGTCCGCATTGCCTTTGGAGAAAACATCAGCAAACTCCTGGTATTCCACCGGAATTAGTTCTGGAATGATAGCTGCTACTCTGACTGGAAACGTGATACATTCCTTATCACAAAAAGTACCCCAATGTGAAATCTCCCCCGACCGCCAATCAATGGTGGGATTATGAAAGGCCAGCCAAGGGTGACCCAGAACAACTGGAACTGCTGGGCAATGTGTGAGAAAGAACTCGATTTTCTCGGAATGTAGAGCTCCTACTGTAAGTAGTACAGGGGGTGTACGGAGAGAAATAATCCCATTAGACAGCGGACTCCCATCTAAGCCATGCATGGTGACACACCTACCCAAAGGTAACTGAGGAATGCCTAAGGCCTTAGCCCAAGTTAAATCCATAAAGTTTCCTGCAGCTCCACTGTCAACAAAAGCCGACACCGAAGAACTGAGGCGGCCAAAGGAAACTTTAACTGGGACTAAAAGGGAGTTTTTCGAGGAGATAAGCTGCAGACCTAGGTGAACCCCCTCACAATTCACCTGGTCAAAACGTTTCCCGACTTGTTCGGACAATTACGAGCAAAATGTCCCTTCCCCCCACAGTACAGACAAAGACCAGAATTTTGCCTTCTGGCTCTTTCTTCAGGAGACAGCCGGGAGAGACCCATCTGCATGGGCTCCTCTACGTCTTCAGGAATGGAATATACACACGGACTTGACCTTACAGGTGCTCCTTTTTCAGCCCTCCGCTCTCTGAGACGACGATCAATCTTAATAGAAAGCTCCATGAGTTTATCGAGAGTCTCAGGAGCGGGGTACTGAAGGAGACTGTCTTTTATAGACTCTGATAAGCCGAGGCGAAACTGACTGCGCAGGGCTGGGTCATTCCAGCCACAGTCGTTCGACCAACGGCGAAACTCCGTACAATAACCCTCCGCAGGATTTCTACCCTGTCTGAGAGCGCGCAACTGACTTTCAGCGGACGCCTCTCTATCAGGGTCATCATACAAGAGCCCTAAGGACTCAAAAAAAGCGTCAACTGACAACAAAGCTGGATCCTCTGCTCTTAAACCAAATGCCCAGGTCTGAGGATCCCCCTGGAGCAAAGAAATAATAAACCCGACCCGCTGAGACTCAGTACCCGAGGAAGTCGGTCTTAAACGAAAATAAAGTTTACAGGATTCTTTAAAATTAAAAAACTCTTTTCTATCACCAGAAAAACGGTCAGGCAAATGCATCTTTGGTTCAGGGACTACCCTTGGGGAAGCTCGCAAAAGATCTTCCTGCGACTTCACCCGAAGAGAAAGATCCTGAACCATCTGAGTAAGTTCTTGAATCTGGCTGACTAAGAGCCGACCAGGATTTGACCCTAAACCTGTTGGATTCATGAGGCCGATAAACTCTCACAAAACTGAATGAGAAAAAATTAAACCCCGTTTCATTTTAAGTTTTGGTATGGCCGGTAATAATGTTATGATTCCAGCACTCTGGTCAGAGGAGATCTTATGGCAAGGACCGGAGCACTGGAACGGAATGCTGGGGAAGGGAGCAGGACAGGAAAATAGCCCCTGGTGCCCAAACTCTGTTGTCTCACCCGTGTTGTCAGAAAACCCCTGCGAGACTATGGTTTCTTGAGCCCTTGGCAGCCGCGTTTGAAGGGCGGATTATGTCTGCCCAACTTCGATGCCCCCCGGTCTTAATGAGAGACAAAGGGAAACCCGAGACAGGGTGATAACAAGAGGCCCTCTAACTAAACAACCAGGCCAGGGGCTAAGCAAACTCAAAACTATAATAATATGTGCGGAGAAACCGCCAGGGAAAAGGACAACCAAAATATCCACTTGTCCAATTCTCCTACCCGGCACCGCCGAGTACCAGAGAGGACTTGTGGAAGCGGAACCCTCCGCAAATGCTCCAAACACAAAATATAAAAGGTAAAGCTGCTGAGCCGCAACACACGGCAGAGCCGCAACTCACGAACACCACTGGATATAAAACGGTGATCAGTCAGGACTCCAGGGAACCAAACGACCTCTTGGGATGAGATGACAACTCCCGAATACCGGACTTCTGAGGACTGGAATGACCGGATACAGCAGGACTGGAAACAGACTCTCAGCAAACAAAGGCAGCATGCAGGAAGCTATTACCTGCGTCTGTGAGAAGCCCTGGGAGTGTATTTAACAAGGAGTCCTCCAATCAGCTGCTAAAGGCTGATTAGAATAAATGCCGTGCAGCTGCCTTGCTGCACGGCCAGAGAGCAGGTGAATATCTATTTTCCTAAAGCCTAGCAACGGGGAACGCGGTCCGCCAGTGGCGTCCCCATTGCTAGGGTCCGTGCGGCTCAGCGCGCCCGGCGTCTAGCGTTGCTAGGGAGCCGGCGGCTGTACGTGCACGGCATCTCTAGTTGCTAGGCGCCGGGCCGCGCAGACCATCAAGCGGACCCCGGCGCCTAACAGCCAGTTACACATACAGTGTCAAGTTACACGTTACTCACCACAGCCGCCCGGGCTCTGCTGCTGCTCCGTGTCTTTGGGCCGGGGAGGAGAGCGCAGCTTGCGCCTCTCCTGGCCCACAGTCCCACTTTTCGTGGGATCTAATTACCGCCGCCGCCCGGGCTCTGCTGCTGCTCCTGTGTCGGGGCGGGGAGGAGAGCGCAGCGTGCGCTTCTCCTTTCCCTCAGCTGACTCTGCCGGCCAGTGTGTGCTGCCGCTCTCTCTCCCAGGGCCACTGACGGCAGCATGTTACATGCGCCACTGCTCCAAGTTATTACAGTAGGCCCCACCCTCACATAAAAGAGGGTGTGGCCAAAAAATCAGTGGGGCCTACCGCTGGTTTCACCGGCTCCCCGGCGGCCCAGTCCGACACTGAGCACACATAGCCTACAGTTAAAACACAGTTTTGCTAGAGCCAGCCTGCATGCCAGCAGAGAAGTAAGCATGCATAGGGAACCAGCCCTGTATGAAGAATGCAGTCTGCCTTAAAGACATTATTTCACTTAAAGACACAGTTACAGTGAAAGTCACAGCCTCATCAAGAAGAAAGCAGCCCCGTGACTCACAGCATAGCGGGGGCCCAGGCAACTGCTCAGGTGTCCGAAGAGAGTAGCCCTGTGGACCGCAGTGCAGCAGAGGTCTGGGTAACTGCTCAGTGCCAGATCGAGACTGGGTGTAAATGGAAGACAGCATTCTTCAGCCGTGAGTAACCGTTATGCCCCGTACCTTGGTCCATTTAAGGGAACACCTTTAGCAGGTATAACTTATCCTCTTCATTTAATGGAGTCCTCCCATCTTTGCCTATAGCGAGAGACAATACACTTTGTGCGTTTATACACCAACATTTACGTTGCTATCCAAGGGTCCATTGTACAGTGTGTTACTTCATACTATTCTGCCACTTCTCCTTATTTGTATATTTCCAGAAAATGAACATTCCTGCTATTTCTCCTTTGCCATTGTGGAGTGACATCGCCTAATTTTAATTGCTCATGCAGTGACCCTTTGCCAGAATCCTGTGCACAGGTAGAGGAGGAACACTTTTGCAGGATGCTAGTTTCATAACGGGTACCCGACACCTATCCAGGTATATGGTTTGATTTATTGAATGTTATAATATTGCTGATACATATTATTGAGGAGTTTTGATGTATTTATGATACTGAATGTATTGTGGTCCATTATTGTCACAAATGCTAATGTGTTGAAAAGTACACTGTCATGTGGTGCGTATGCTTTAGAAAACCGTGATACAGTCTGCACAATCTATTTAGCCATTGTTATTTGCGATAGTGAATATCGGACTTGTATATTGCCTTAGTAAATGTTATCCCGCATTATACCGTGATTTGGTCAATATGCAGGGTAGTGCTTTCTGCTAGTTTACCGCATGCTTTATATGTGTGTCATGATCTGTTGGAAGTCTCTGATAAGTGTGTTGCTTAACCTCTGCCGACCCTCTAATAAACACTCATTCCTTTTGAGATGAGACCTGGCTCAGCGTGTCTTCAAGTATTCCCACAATTCTCACATCTCTACACCGGAGTGAAGTAACCAAAGCGGATCTCAAGGTAAACACACCTAACACATTACGTCCCGCCGTGTGGGGGTACTTCATACTGTCTTTATGCTCCAGATCACAGGCCATTAGTTTTTAACAAGTATAGGTTGAATATAACCGTTTAATCATTGATCTGTTTGTGTATGATGGAACCTCATGCTGTTTCCATCTTCACATCAAATGTCAGAACTGTTCCCCTTTCCTCCAGGCTCCAGCACACAGTGTGCTAAACACTATGTTGTGACTTCGCTGCAATCAGGCTTTATCCACTGAGAATGTCTTTAGCATCTAATGCAGGCATTCCCAACCGCGGTCCTCAAGGCACACCAACAGTGCAGGTTTTAGTGCTATCCAGGCTTCAGCACAGATGGTTAAATTAAAATAACTGAGGCACTAATTAAGTCACCTATGTTCAAGCCTGGATATCACTAAAACCAGGACTGTTAGTGTGCCTTGAGGACCGAGGTTGGGAAACAATGATCTAATGTGTTATAGATTTCCCCGATGGTGATTACACGGAACTCTCCCTCTATAACAGTAAAAGCCAAGTTCTATTCTCCAGCTGCTCAATGGATAAGGTGCAGCATAATAAAATATCTGGGCACTTCATTCTAAAAATATTGCATAACAATTGTATCCAGCTATTAGATTTATGCAGTAGAGTCGTTAGTCTAAAGACAAAGAACTGCACTTTGCCTTTCAGTGGTATCCCTGCTAAATTGCTGAGCTGTATTCATGGTGTGGGGCACTGTGGAACATTTAGCAGTATTTCAGTTATTTCACATCACAGGTGTTGGAGGCATTTATACACATTTGTCTAATACACGTATGTCTTATAAACGTACTGTATGTCTTATACATGTACTCTGTCTTCTAATACACGTATGTCTTGACTTATACACATATATCTTATACACTTGCTGTATGTTTTATACACGTATGTCTTATACACGTACTGGTTGTCTTATACACATGCCTTATACGTGTACTGCATGTCTTATACACGTATGTTTTATACATGTACTGTATGTCTTATACACGTATGTCTTATAAACGTACTGTATGACTAATACACGTATCTCTTATACACACACTAAATGTCTAATACAGAGGTTCTCAAACTCGGTCCTCGGGGGCCCACACAGTGCATGTTTTGCAGGTCTCCTCACAGAATCGCAAGTGAAATAATTAACTCCACCTGTGGACCTTTTAAAATGTGTCAGTGAGTAATTAATACACCTGTGCACCTGCTGGGTTACCTGCAAAACATGCACTGTGTGGGCTCCCGAGGACCGAGTTTGAGAACCTCTGGTCTAATACATCGTCGTATTTCTTATACACGTACTATATGTCTTATACACGCATGTCTTATACACGTACTGTATGTCTTATAGATGTACTGTATGTCTAATACACGTATCTCTTACACACGTACTATATGTCTTATACACAAATGTCTTATACACGTACTGTATGTGGTAATGTGTAAAATGAGTTTTCAAATATTAGCAAATTATTTTGCTGTAGCCTGCTAATACTTGTATCAGCACTTCCCCTGGTGTACAAGCGCCGTGGGCATGGTTGTGTCTATGTTACCTTCGTGCTCAGGACCTGGAAGTGACAAAACGAGAGGGCAGGAGAGAACTACCGCCCTTACAGCACCTAAATATTTTCTTCATTTTCGGTTAGTTTGGGGTCTTTTTTCTTTTTCTATGCAGCATTGGACCCTCGCGGGCTCGCTTCACTCGCCACGCTTCGGGCTTGGTGTCTCGCTTTGCTCCCCACACTTTACTATTCCAAATAGATTGTGACATGGACCCAGGGGATTATGGGAAAGGTCCTCTCCACGAAGAGAATCTAGACGCTACCTAGTGGGCACGTTCAAGCACTGATAGACCACTTGGAGCGTCTTTAGATGTGTAATACCGATAGGTATAGCCATTGCAACTCGCACCTGTCCCATACTAGGTGCAGACTCTCCATCAAAGTATGGACTCCATTGTGAGCGGTGAAGTATCTGAGTCCACAACAGAATAGCGACACGCACGCTGCACTTCCATAAGACCTGGGTTCCGGATAATAGATGGACAGTGATTAGGTCAGCAGACAATAGGTCGACACCATATGGTCAACATGCATTATGTGGATGGATACAAAAGGTCGTATAGATGAAAAGTCAACAGTGCGAGAGTTCAGTGGTACAAAAAGTCAACAGGTTCAAAAGGTCAACATAAATATGGTTGACGCACATATGGTCTACAGTTGTTTCTTGTTTTTTGTTTTCTTTTTTTTCAACTTATTTATAATTTATCATCCACGTGGACACTGATTGGGAATAGTAACCTTTCCACTAATTTGGCTTAGATATGGTTAAACATACAATATGCACCAAAGAAAAAAAATAAAAGGAAATTGTGTCGTCCCTTTTTTGTGTCACCCATTTCCATGTTAACCTTTTGACCCTGTCAACTTAATGCGTTTCGATCATATGGGCTTGACCTATTGACTGTCGACCTTTTATTTCAAACTTTTAATTCACACCTATAAGACGGACTACCTTCATGCATCTGAATAGCCGTCTCCCTGTCCCCGCCTATGAATGCCCTTGGATATTTCCAATACATTTCTGATACTGTGCTGTGAATCCTTTCTTTCTACAGTAGGTTTCTGTCTCCACTGCACTCGCCTTAGGACCCCTGCATTACGGTTTGACAGTCACCACCCCTGGCAAACTCCCCACCTGCCCCTGTGCTCCCCGCAACCCCCTCCCCCCAGTCACTGCGGCCTACAGATTATGTCTCCCCTGCGCTGTCTGATGGCTATGGAGGCCAGGTACCCATTTAACATCCCTGCTCCTGCAATCTAACTGCCAAGAGAGGTGTGGGGGAATGTTATTGAGTTGTTGCCACAATAGTATCCTTGAAAAAAATGAATAATAATAACATTATCAACTTACTCCTCCACTAAGGAATCGGACTCTTGCATTAAAAGTGATCATTTAATAGTTGTAAAGAAGCGCTCTGCTGTGTGCTTACAGTGTGTACATTGAATTACATTGTATATCTGTGAGATATAATATTGTATCGCCGGTGGGCTATACTACTGTCCCCAAAAAGCCGTCATGAGCCGCAGTTTATTTGGGATTTAGTTTCAGGCGAAACCAAAACCCCCAATAAGAACCAGCTTTTTGGGGACACAACATGAAAGTACAGGTTTCACTGAACCTGTGTATTTTTGCGGGAGAAAGTTTTTTTTTTGTTTTTTTTACGGGCAACCTAATAGGATAGCCTGTAATCAAATATCGGTGAAAAATCACGAAAAAGTTACGTTTTTTTGCACCCGATGATTTTTCACTGCTAATTGGATACCAGCCATATTGTGCTGGCAACCCAAATAGAATCACCCAGTGCTGAGTGATGGAAAGCATCTACCCATCTGACCAAAATGTGACATGTGCAGTACCATGGAGATCATCATTTATGGAATTTGTGTTTGAAAGTATCATTAACCAATGAGACCCAACTATGAAAATAAGGAGGATCAACCCCTAGCCATGTACATTACGAAATTAAAAGATTTCTCAAGGGAGAATCCAAAAAGACAGACAGTATGAGTGGGACAAGAGGGGGCAAAGCTGGTAAAGTAGTACGGAAATAGGGGGTCATTCCGATCTGATCGCACACTGCAGTTTTTCACAGCGGTGCAATCGGGTCTAAAGTGCGCAAGCACCGTAATGCGCAGGCGCATCGCTGCCCGGTGACGGGAAACGCAGGTCAGCGTGGGACCTTACGAAGAATGCGTTCGCAGCGGCGATCGCAAGGTGATTGGCAGGAAGAAGGCGTTTCTGGGTGGCAAATGACCGTTTTCTGGGAGTGCCGTGGAAAACGCAGGCGTCTACAGATGTTTGTAGGGCGGGTGTCTGACGTCAATTCCGGGACCTGACAGGCTGAAGTGATCGCAGTGGCTGAGTAAGTTCAGAGCTACTCAAACTACACAAAAACTTTTTTCACAGCTCCCTTGCACAAGCGATTGCACACCTGCTATGCCAAAATACACTCCCCCATAGGCGGCGACTATCTGATCGCACGGCTGCAAAAATTCGGAATAACCCCCTTAGGTGGTAATTCAGACCTGATCGCAGCAGCAAATTTGTTAGCTAATAGGCAAAACCATGTGCACTGCAGGGGGGCAGATGTAACATGTGCAGAGAGAGTTAGATTTGGGTGGGGTGTGTTCAAACTGAAATCAAAATTGCAGTATAAAAATAAAGCAGCCAGTATTTACCCTGCCCAGAAACAATATAACCCACCCAAGTCTAACTCTCTCTGCACATGTTATATCTGCCCCCCCCTGCAGTGCACATGATTTTGCCCATTACCTAACAAATTTGCTGCTATGATCAGGTCTGAATTAGGCTCATAGGGAGTCATTCTGATCCGAGCGCACACTGCAGTTGTTCGCAGCAGTGTGATCAGGTCACAACTGCGCATGCGCCGGCGCCGCAGTGCGCCGGTGCATGCCAGACGTCCGAAGGCCATCTTTGCCTAGCGATTGCCTCTGCCTGATTGACAGGCAGAGGCGGTCGCTGGGCGGGAGGGGGTGGCATGGCAGATTATGGCCGCCATTTTCGGGGTGCAGTCCGGGCAATGCAGGCATGGCCGGACTGTGTGGGGGGCGGGCCGCAGCGGCTGCGTGAACGTCACACGCAGCCGCTGCGACCCAGGACAGCGACGAGTTTCTCCCGGCCAGCCACAGGAGCTGCGCTGGCCGTGAGTTACTGTTAAAGTACAAAAGCATCGCCGCTGTGCGATGCTTTTGTACTTGTGCGGGGTAGGGGGGGGGGGGTTAGGCGGCCAGACATGCGGGAAGGACCAGCCCTGTGCTGGGCGTCCCCCCGCATGTCTGTGTCAGTGATCGTAGCTGTGCTAAATTTAGCACAGCTACAATCAGGTTGGAATGACCCCCATAGTCCCACACCTGAGTCCAGAAATGTTGCACATCCCGTCACACCCAGATGAGGTGCCAGAATGCCGTCTCAGATAGCCCACATCTACAGCAGGTGGGGTCGACGCTCCATATTGAAGACACTGAGTGCTCTATAATATATTCTGTAAAAAAAATTTAAAAATTATTTGTTAGTAATGGACACAGGCAGTGACATCACGAGTACCACCAAGCATGAGTGTCCACTGCTCATCCAAAAGGTTACCGCGAGGTTAAGTGGGGTCACTCTTTTGGTTGGCCCCACTTAACCTCGCGGTCTACCGCAGACTGCAAAGTTCCCACCATTGGTTACAATGGAGCTCCTATGCGCTACATTGTATCTACAGTGCGCAGCCTGACTGACAGTTCAGGCGCGCACAGCCAATCAGGAGAGTGCCATGACATGGCGCTCCCTGATTGGCTGAAGGGACCCTCTGTGACAGCAGTCACGGGGGGGCCCGCCAGTCGGGGAAAGGGGATCCATGTGTAAACATGGATCCCCTTTCAGTGCGTGGTTCGGGTAATCAGATTTTTATTTTACCAAGTCCCTGGATTACAACTAGAAAGAAGAGGACCAATCTACCCCGGATTTTTTGTAAATATAGTTTCTCTTACGTCCTAGAGGATGCTGGGGACTCCAAAAGGACCATGGGGTATAGACGGGATCTGCAGGAGCTTGGGCACACTTAAAAGACTTAATCTGGGTGTGAACTGGCTCCTCCCTCTATGCCCCTCCTCCAGACCTCAGTTAGACTTTGTGCCCAGGAGTGACTGGATGCACACTAGGGGAGCTCTCCTGAGTTTCTCTAGAAAAGACTTTATGTTAGTTTTTTTATTTTCAGGGAGACCTGCTGGCTACAGGCTCCCTGCAGCGTGGGAGTGAGGGGAGAGGAGCAGACCTACTTCTTCTTAGTTAAGGGCTCTGCTTCTTGGCTACTGGACACCATTAGCTCCAGAGGGTTCGATCACTTGGTGCGCCTAGCTGCTTGTTCCCGGAGCCGCGCCGTCACCCCCTCACAGAAGCCAGAAGAAAGAAGTCGGGTGAGTATGAGAAGATCAGAAGACTTCAGGACGGCAGAAGACTTCAGTAACGGAAGGTACAGCACAGCGGTAACGCTGTGCTCCATGCTCCCACACACATCACCAACGGTATTTACTGGGTGCAGGGCGCTGGGGGGGGGGCGCCCTGGGCAGCATGTTACTGGAGTTTTGGGGCTGGCAGAGAGCTTTTCGGTGCCTCGGCACCGTTTCCAGAAACCCCCGCTGGCATTTTTCATTTTTAAATTTGGCGGGCCGAAGCGCGCCGGGAAGGGGGCGGAGCTTCGTCCCGCGGCTCACAGGTGCCATCTTCTCCTTCAACACACGGCTGAAGGGAGACGCTGCCGAGACCTCCACATTCCTCAGACAAGTAACGGGGAGATATTCAGAAGGGGGGCCGCAGTGTGGTGCTTATTATCATTACAAGCAGCGCTGGGTACATATATCTTTTCTTGGGATATATGGGCGCTGGGGTGTGAGCTGGCATACTCCCTCTGTGTCCTCTATCTGGGCTTCATTGTGGGCCTGTCACCTAGCTGGGACGTTCTGTGTGTTGTTGTGTGTCGGTACTACGTGTCGGCATGTCTGAGGCTGAATGTTATTCACCAGAGGAGGTTATTGGGGGAGCGGATGCGGGGCTAGATTTGGGACTGTCGACGCAGCCGACACCTGATTTACTCGCATTGCTCAATACTATAAATTCGAATGTTGCTTCTTTATCAAAGAGGTTAGATAAGTACCTCACAGACGCAGGTGTGGAAAAAGTCCATGGAAGAGGCTTTGTCTCAGGTTCAGACCCCATCCGGGTCACAAAAGCGGCCATTTACTCAGGTGGTAGATACTGATACCGACACGGACTCTGATTCTGATGTCGATTTCACTGAGGCTGCTTTACATCCACGGTTAGTTAAGAGTATTCAGTACATGATTGTGGCTATAAAAGATGTTTTACACATTTCTGATGAACCTGCGTTACAGGAAACAAGGATTTGCTTGTTCAAGGGAAAAAAAACCTGAGGTAAAGTTTCCCCCCTCTCATGAAATGAATACTCTTTGTGAAAAGGCTTGGGAGTCGCCGAATAAGAGGTGGCAGATTCCCAAGAGAATTTACATGGCGTATCCTTTCCCCTCTGATGACAGGGAAAAATGTGAGGCATCTCCAAATGTTGACAAAGCTCTATCTCGTTTGTCTAAGAAAGTGGCACTTCCGTCCCCTGACACGGCAGCTCTCAAGGATCCGGCGGATCGCAAGCTGGAGACTTCTTTGAAGTCCATTTTCGCTAATTCGGGTGCATTGCTCAGACCTGCTGTGGCGTCGGTATGGGTGAGTAGTGCTATTGCTAAATGGGCTGAGAATTTAGCTAATGATATGGATACCCTTGATAAAGATAATGTCCTTTTGACTCTCGGTTATATCAAGGACGCTGCAGATTACCTGAAGGATGCGGCGAGGGACGTTTGTCTCTTGGGTTCAAGAACCAATGCCATGTCGATATCAGCCAGGAGGGCGTTGTGGATCCATCAATGGAACGCTGATACCGACTCCAAGAGGGCTATGGAAGCGTTACCCTTCAAAGGTACTGTCTTGTTTGGGGACGGCTTGGCTGACCTGGTCTCGACCGCGACTGCGGGTAAGTTCTCTTTTCTACCTTATGGTCCCACACAACAGAAAAAGGCACCACATCAGCAATTGCAGTCCTTTCGTCACAATAAATACAGGCGTGGAAAAGGTTCGTCCTTCCTCGCTTCAAAAGGTAGAGGAAGGGGAAGGAAACCTCCTGCAGGCTCAGGCGCCCAGGACCAAAAGTCCTCCCCTGCTGCTACCAAGTCCACCGCATGACGCTGGGGCTTCCCGGGGGGAGTCCGGACCGGTGGGGGGCCGTCTACCAATATTCAGTCAGGTCTGGATTCAATCAGACCTGGATCCTTGGGTCCTAGAGATTGTGTCTCAGGGATACAAACTGGAGTTTCAGGAGATACCCCCTCACCGGTTCTTCATTTCGCCATTACCAGTAGCTCTTCTGGACAGGGAGGTGGTGCTGGCAGCGATTCAAAAATTGTGTCTACAGAGGGTCATTGTTCCCGTTCCCTCGTCCTAGCGAGGGGAGGGGTTCTACTCAAGCCTCTTTGTTGTGCCGAAACCGGACGGTTCGGTCAGACCAATTCTGAATCTAAAATCCCTCAATCCATACTTGAAAGTTTTCAAGTTCAAGATGGAATCCCTTCGAGCGGTAATTGCCAGCCTGGAAGGGGGGGATTTTATGGCGTCAGTCGACATAAAGGATGCCTACTTACATGTCCCGATATATCCTTCGCATCAGGCCTTCCTCAGGTTTGCGATACAGGATTCTCATTACCAATTTCAGACGTTGCCGTTTGGGCTCTCCACGGCTCTGAGGATTTTCACCAAAGTCATGGCGGAAATGATGGTTCTCCTTCGCAAACAAGGGGTTACAATTATCCCGTACTTGGACGATCTCCTGATAAAGGCGAAGTCCAAGGAACGGTTGCTGAGAAGTGTAGATTTGTCTCTGTCGGTTCTACGACAGCACGGTTGGGTACTCAATTTGCCAAAATCTCAGTTGATTCCGACCACTCGGCTGCCTTTTCTGGGCATGATTCTGGACACGGATTTACAGAAAGTATTTCTTCCAGAAGAAAAGGCTCTGGAACTGCAGGCGATGGTCAGGGAACTTCTGAGGCCGACGAGTGTGTCAATCCATTACTGTACTCGGGTTCTGGGGAAGATGGATGCTGCGTACGAAGCCATTCCATTTGGCAGGTTTCTTGCCCGGGTGTTTCAGGGGGACTTGCTGAGCAAATGGTCCGGGTCTCACCTGCACATGCACCGGAAGATAAGTCTATCTCCCAGAGCCAGAATTTCTCTCCTGTGGTGGCTACAAGATCATCACCTCCTAGGGTATCCAGGATTGGGTGCTTCTAACGACAGATGCAAGTCTCCGGGGCTGGGGCGCAGTCACCCAAGGAAGAAACTTCTAGGGGAAATGGTCGCTCCAGGAAGCCTGTCTCCACATAAATGTTCTCGAGTTAAGAGCCATTTACAACGGCCTGCTGCAAGCAAGAAGCCTTCTTCAGGGTCGACCTGTCCTGGTACAGTCAGACAACATCACAGCGGTGGCGCATATAAACCGTCAAGGCGGAACAAGGAGCAGAGCGGCAATGGCGGAGGCCACAAGAATCCTTCGCTGGGCGGAACAACACGTGAGCGCCCTGTCAGCAGTCTTCCTACCGGGAGTGGACAACTGGGAAGTAGATTTCCTCAGCAGACATGATCTCCATCCGGGAGAGTGGGCTCTTCACCAAGAGGTATTTGCAGAGGTGACAAAACATTGGGGAATTCCGTTGATCGACATGATGGCGTCTCGTCTCAACAAGAAGCTCCCGAGGTATTGTTCCAGGTCAAGGGACCCCCTAGCCAGTGCAGTGGACGCCCTGGTGTCTCCGTGGGTTTTCCAGTCGGTGTATGTGTTCCCTCCACTTCCTCTCATTCCAAAGGTACTGGGGATCATTCGACGAGCAAGGGTTCAGGCGATTCTCGTCGTTCCAGATTGGCCAAGAAGGGCCTGGTACCCGGATCTTCAGGAATTACTGGTGGAAGATCCTTGGCCGCTTCCTCTAAGAGAGGACCTGTTGTTGCAGGGTCCATGCGTGTTTCCAGACTTACCGCGGCTGCGTTTGACGGCATGGAGGTTGAGCGCCAGATCTTAGCTCATAAGGGTATTCCCAGGGAGGTCATTCCAACTCTCATTAAGGCTACGAAGGAGGTTACGGCGAAGCATTATCACCGTATTTGGAGAAAGTATGTTTCCTGGTGTGAGTCTAAAATGGCTCCTGCGGAAGATTTTCACTTGGGTCGCTTTCTCCACTTTTTACAGGCGGGAGTAGATGCAGGCCTGAAATTGGGTTCCATCAAAGTGCAGATTTCGGCTTTGTCTTTTTTCTTTCAAAAAGAGTTAGCTGTCCTCCCAGAGGTTCAGACTTTTGTGAAAGGAGTAATGCATATCAACCCTCCGTTTGTGCCTCCTGTAGCTCCATGGGACCTTGATGTAGTCTTACGGTTTCTCATGTATTCCTGGTTTGAACCTTTGCATAAGGTTGAGTTGAAATTTCTCACTTGGAAGGTAGTTATGCTATTGGCACTGGCGTCTGCCAGGCGGGTGTCAGAGTTGGCAGCCTTATCTCATAAGAGCCCGTACTTGATTTTTCATTCGGATAGGGCAGAATTGAGGACTCGTCAACAATTTCTGCCGAAGGTGGTTTCTTCATTTCACATTAACCAACCTATTGTGGTCCCGGTGGCTACGGAAGCTGTGGCGATTCCAAAATCTCTGGATGTTGTAAGAGCGTTGAAGATCTACGTCACTAGGATAGCTGTTGCTAGGAAAACTGAGGCGCTGTTTGTCTTGTATGCTTCCAACAAAATTGGTCATCCTGCTTCAAAACAGTCTATTGCACGCTGGATTTGTAGTACGATTCAGCAGGCTCATTCTTCGTCCGGACTACCGGTGCCGAAGTCAGTAAAAGCCCATTCTACCAGGAATCATCTTGGGCTCATCTTGGGCGGCTGCCCGAGGCGTCTCGGCGTTACAGCTTTGCCGAGCAGCTAATTGGTCGGGTTCAAACACTTTTGCTAAGTTCTATAAGTTTGATACCCTGGCCGATGAGGACCTTGCGTTTGCTCAGTCGGTGCTGCAGAGTCATCCGCACTCTCCCGCCCGTTCTGGAGCTTTGGTATAATCCCCATGGTCCTTTTGGAGTCCCCAGCATCCTCTAGGACGTAAGAGAAAATAGGATTTTGGTACTTATCGGTACATCCTTTTCTCCTAGTCCGTAGAGGATGCTGGGCGCCCGTCCCAATGCGGACTATTACTTGCAGTGTTTTCTTGCTGGTTAAATTCATTTATACACGGGTTGTGTATTTCTTGTTTCAGCTTGTTGCTGGTGTTAATTCATACTGTTATCTGGTTTAAAGTTACTCCGGTTGTACGGTATGTTTGTGGTGTGGGCTGGTATGTTTGTAGCCCTTAGTTTAAACAAAAATATTTTCCTCGAAATGTCCGTCTCTCCTGGGCACAGTTCCTATAACTGAGGTCTGGAGGAGGGGCATAGAGGGAGGAGCCAGTTCACACCCAGATTATGTCCTTTAAGTGTGCCCAAGCTCCTGCGGATCCCATCTATACCCCATGGTCCTTTTGGAGTCCCAGCATCCTCTACGGACTAGGAGAAAAGGATTTACCGGTAAGTACCAAAATCCTATTTTTATTTACAGGTATCCCGGGAATCTACTGGACAAGGGGACCGACTGCTTCGTGTCAACATAGGTAAGTATGTATGTATGTAAGTGTGCATGTCTATTTAATAAAATTGTACTATCACGGTGTGTGTGTTTTGTTTTTATTTGGGTATTTTTTTTGTAGTAGAACTACAGGTACCAGCGGGCCCGTTTCCCCCCGCATGCTGGTACTTGTGGTTCTCCAAGTACCAGCTTGCTGGGGAAGGTTGTTTGGACTTGTAGTTCGGCTACAAAAAACAATATTCTTTTTTTTACACAAAAGGCTATCAGCCTCCCATCCACTGCCCTTGGATGGGCGGGGACAGCCTCGGGCTTCACCCCTGGCCCTTGGGTGGCTGGAGGGGGGACCCTTTGATTTAAGGGGTCCTTACTCCTCCAGGGTACCCCGGCCAGGGGTGACTAGTTGGGGGGTAATGCCACGGCTGCAGGGACCAATATAAAAGTGTCTCCCGGCTGTGGCATTATCTCTCTGACTGGTGGAGCCCGGTGCTGGTGTTAAAAATACGGGGGACCCCTACATTTTTTGTCCCCCGTATTTATTGCACCAGGACCAGGTGCAGAGCCCGGTGCTGGTTGTTTAAATATGGGGGAACCCCTGTCAGTTTTTTCCCTGTATTTTACAACCAGGACCGGCTCAAAGAGCCCGAGGCTGGTTATGCTTAGGAGGGGGGGACCCCATGAAAAAATTTTTTTAACAATTTTTACACTAAACAGACCCTTTCCCATAGATAACCATGCACAGATCTCACTGATCCATGCATGATTATCCAAACTCCGCTGGGAAAAAGCAGGTCTATTTTTTTGCTGCTTTTTTTTTTTTAACGGTTCGCAAAAAAATATGACCGCAATTGATCATTCAGAAACTAACACCCAAATACGAATGAATAGTAAATTCCCGTGTTGTATGAACAAACAGCCGCGTTTGACTGATGGTCTATTCATTCGTATTTCTGAACTTAGCCGTGAAAACCATTACGAATAGCCCCAACACTGCCAACATTTCTGCTTAGTAAATTCCCCTGTTGCCACTTATTAAAAAAAAACCCACAGATCGGACAAACTCAGATTTTTAGTAAATATACCCCCAGGCCGGATCATCGCAGCGGCTGAATGAGTCCTGAGCTGTGCAGAGACTGCACAAACTTTTGATGTTTGGTTCCCCACACTGCAAATTAAACGCTCGTATGCTTTACCAGTGTCTTTGTCCTTGTCAGTTTGATGCACAGTCCTGGCTGCTAAATCACACTCTTCACCCCCATGTGGTATGGAGTGAGCTTAATGTCTTCCTGCTTTTCGTGTCTACACAGTAGCAAAACCGGCGAATTATTCCCAATCTATTTGCAGTCAAACTTTCACCAATTTGCAACTAATCTATCCAGAGCCAAATATCCAGTAGAGAAACCCTTTCTGCCCTGCATTTTGTTTAACACCTTTCACATTCTCATTTACCAGGTCGTCAGCTCACTTGCCAGCAAACTGTGTTGTGACTCCTGCGTGTCTGTAAAAGCAGGATGCAACTAAATGGAATGCCTCCTGCCAGTGTATAGATGTATCCAACAGTATTCATATTAATATGCCATGACTGTTTGTTTTGTAAAGCTGGAGTCTATGTGAAGTCTGCAGGGTAACTGGAGGACTATGTGTAGAATTAGCTGGTCTGAGGGAAACAGTGAGATGAAGAGGTAAGGAGTAATCCCTGACCGGGATCGGCAGAGGGAGCCGTATCTTGAGCACTGGAACACCAGTGACTTTGGAACTGATGACAGGATGATGAATGTACTGTAGTGAGTGTAGCAGAGGATGAACTGGCTGAGAACTGGATACAAATTGTAGATAATAGTATTACACAATCCTTACTTGGTAAGAATGAGCAGGATCAATGTTGAGAAGGGTTCGACTGGAACTAATGATGAACGAGGTTCGGTTGGAGGTACGCTACTGGACCGGGCTGGCTACCAGCTGAGGATAAGCTTGACTGAACTGGCTATCAGCGAGGATAAGCTGGACCGAACTGGCTACTGGCTGAGGATAAGTTGGACCGGACTGGTTACCGGACTTGAGAGCAACCGGACTGGAAATGGACTTGAGAGCAACCGGACTGGAACCGGTTTTGAGAGCAACCAGACCGGAACTGGCTTCAGAGTAACTGGACTGGAACCGGACTTGAGAGCAAAAGAACAGAGACTTGCAGGTACTAAGGTAATAAGTAAACTCTAGGGATCTCAGCTACTAGGCTCATACTGTGTGACTCAAGGAACTGTCAGCTTCTGAAACTCAGGTCTCTCTACTTATATCTCTTGGTGATTGGTGAATAGAATCATATGATTTAGGTAGTCTCAGGCTGGCACAGGATTGGATAACTCATGGTCAGATGATCAGACCCTGTCAAGTCAGTATTCCAGGTTAGGCTCTGATGTGGATTGAGGCCGGAAAAACACTGAAGCCTAAACTACTTAAAATGAACAGAGGATTTTGACTTTTAGGCCCAAACACCAGAAAGCTGATGACTCACAGAGGAATTTCCTACTCAGATGGCTAATCAAAAGTAAGTAACATAAATTGCAGTCTGCAGGCCGAGCTGAAGCAGATGCAGGCTACAGGATATGGTGACGTAAACCACAGAACATGAGAAATACAGTCAGAACCATGACATAATATACACAAACAGGCATGTTTACACAGCAGTGTATGTAGGGGCGTTTCAACAGAGGAGAAGGCCCGTGGGCACCTCCGGGTGGGCACCCTCCTCTGTACGGCGCTGAGTCTACTGCACATGTGCAGGTCTCAAAAAACATGGCGCCCGCCATGATCCGGAGACCAATTTGTACAATGGATATAAAAATGCATACATACATACATACATACATACATACATGGTTAATGTATGCATTAAACCCCCTCCCCCCGTAAACTGCAGTGTTGTATAATGGGAAAAGCAGTAAAGCAGAGCATATATCATTTACACTGAAGGTAGACAACATAAATGCAGACACAAAATATACAAAATTACAGGATCAGTACTATATATATATATATATATATATATATATATATATATTTTTTTTTTTTTTTTTTTATAAAGATGCCTAAAATCAGTACTGATTAATTTTTCTTAATTCAAGCATATTTTCCATCTAGTGATGCATTTCAAATAATTACAGCCCTTAAATCTTTGGAATTTTATAATTATAACTGTACTCTCTAATAAGGACTAATAATAGTTGATGCAGAGATAACATAATTACCAGGTTTCATTTCTCTATGAATAAATGTTTTCTAAATTAATGTCTATTCACAATGTGAATTCTAAAAAACAAAGGTGCTGTTAAGGAAACATAAGGACATGTTGTGTTGGACAGATTAATATTAGAATTGCCTTTGAGTACTTGAGTACTGTAGCGTTGGAATTATAGTATAACTGCTGTTCCACCATTGTGGTAAAAAGAAAGATGGCATTCGTAGATAGACCAGTGGTTACCAAACTTTTTTGATTCAGGGCTCCCTAGAGCCCCAGAATTTTTTTCACATCACCCCTAGGCCAAAAGTTTCTTATTGTTAAAATTAGAAAGAAATATTAAATTAAGTAAATTGTGTTTATATGTCATCCTTAGGGTCAGTTGTGTGGCAAGGGTCAGTATTTGCTTCTGTTTGTCCACATATTTTTTGATTGGCAGCCACCAGCACTGGTTTTGCCTATTACTTTGACCATTAATAATTTGAATTGGTCCTGGACCACCAATCCAAGGCACCCCTGCCAGTGTCCTGTGGCACAGCACACAGTTTGAGAATCACTGAGATAGAGGAATTATAAGGAGAGGAAGATAATGAGTGGGCAGTGGGAAAGAGAAGGACATTGAGTGGGTAATGATGATAAGGGAGATGATTGCATTTAAGAAGTTAAGTGGGGAATAAACATTGGGTTTGAGATAAGGGGCTAGAAGAATGAGATCATGTGGTGGAGATCAGGGTTATAGTTCATCAGGTCAACAGTAAAAAGTTTGACAATGTCTAGGTCGATCCCAAAAGGTCGACTTCCACAAGGTCAACATGAGAAAAAGGTCAACAAAAGCAAAAGGTCAACAATAAAATGGTCAACACATGAAAAGGTCAACATGAGTTTTTTTGGACCCCCAATTAGTGTACTGCGTCCCCTTGCACTTCAGGCAGGGTTAACATTCCCAATCGCAATTCACATGGATAGTAAAGTATAAAAAAGTTAGAAAAATAAAAAAATTGCGAAAAAATGATGTCGAGCATATGCTGTATCAACCACTGTTATGTCAACCTTTTGACTATGTTGACATTTTGATCATGTTGAACATGTTGACCTAATGCATGTTGACCAACAATGGTTGACCTATTGACTGTCAACCTTTTTACTGTTAACCTAAAGACCAGATACTAAGATAAGTATGTCGGTGTGCAATACAAGTATCTCTGACTATAGTGAGCACTCATCTTTGTCCAGTAAAGCACAGAGAACGTGATGTATCAAACCTTCTAAAGAGGATAGGTTTAGAGGTTGTCCATAGCAACAAATCAGAGTCTACCTACAATTTTATAGAATCTACTAGATAAACGCTAGCTAGAAGCTGATTGGTTGATATGGGCAACTTCTCCAGTATATCTCCCCTACAGTCCTGTGTGTGTGTTGTTCTAGAAGGTAATCTCCTTGCCATGTGTTTTTTCTTACTGGTGTTTCCATTTTCCTAGACGTTTCCTTTCTTTGGGTGTATCAGCAGGGGCATTTTAAGAGAGGTGTGGGCCCATGCGCAGACTCCGGATGGCCCCCTCCTCTCCATGGCGCCGTAGGCTCCGGCATTGTGCCGTAGTCTACTGCGCATGCGCAGGTCTCTGCAAACATGGTGCCCGCCATGGTGCCGGAGACTGCCTACTGAACATGCGAGTGGCCATTTTGGGAGTGATTTTTATGCCGCGGCATCATCATCTATCATAGGGCTCTGAAAAGGTAAGTGTTAAAACAACATAAGTGCAGTGTGTTAGGTGCACCGCACACATTGCACCAATGATAAATATTTGACTTTATTACATTAAGCTTTAATAAGTCAACAGTTGTTAAAAGGGTGAAGAGTGTTTTTTTTTTGTCTCAGTGTAGCTGTGAGTGAGAGCAAATCCATTAATTTACCTAACACACGATCAGCTTGTGCTCCTAAGTACATAGAAACCATATGTCATTTATTTTAGATTTGAAGGAGCATTAAGGCTCTGGTTACTAGTTGTATTGTAATAGCATGTTGCAAAGTTCACAAATAACCTGTAACCAGTCAGATTCTGTCATTTGGTCTGATGATGGATGTACAGAACCGCAATGAAGTTTCATTGCGTAGACTGACTAAAGTCAGGACGTACATTAAATAATATTCTGTTTCACAGGGCTGCCATCAGAAATTGCGGGGCCCGGGACTGACAAAATAGGCAGCCCCCCCCCCCCCACTGTAGAATAGCACCAGTTAACACGTGTGTGTGTGTGTGTGTGTGTGTGTGTGTGTGTGTGTGTGTGTGTGTGTTAGAGATGAGCGGGTTCGGTTTCTCTGAATCCGAACCCGCCAGAACTTCATGTTTTTTTTCACGGGTCCGAGCGACTCGGATCTTCCCGCCTTGCTCGGTTAACCCGAGCGCGCCCGAACGTCATCATGACGCTGTCGGATTCTCGCGAGGCTCGGATTCTATCGCGAGACTCGGATTCTATATAAGGAGCCGCGCGTCGCCGCCATTTTCACACGTGCATTGAGATTGATAGGGAGAGGACGTGGCTGGCGTCCTCTCCATTTAGATTATAAGAGACTGAGAGAGATTTACTGGAGCTGACTAGGAGGAGTACTGTTACTGTAGAAGTGTAGAGACTGAGTGGAGAGAGTTTACTAGTGAGGACAGTGCAGTTTACTTTATAATCCGTTCTCTGCCTGAAAAAAGCGATACACAGCACACAGTGACTCAGTCACATACCATATCTGTGTGCACTGCTCAGGCTCAGGCCAGTGTGCTGCATCATCTATTATCTATATATAATATTATATATATCTGTCTGACTGCTCAGCTCACACAGCTTATAATTGTGGGGGAGACTGGGGAGCACTACTGCAGTGCCAGTTATAGATTATAGCAGGAGCCAGGAGTACATACATAATATATTATATAGTGAGTGACCACCAGACACACAGTGCAGTTTATTTAATATATCCGTTCTCTGCCTGAAAAAAGCGATACACACAGTGACTCAGTCAGTCACATACCATATCTGTGTGCACTGCTCAGGCTCAGGCCAGTGTGCTGCATCATCTATATATATTATATATCTGTCTGACTGCTCAGCTCACACAGCTTATAATTGTGGGGGAGACTGGGGAGCACTACTGCAGTGCCAGTTATAGGTTATAGCAGGAGCCAGGAGTACATAATATTATATTAAAATTAAACAGTGCACACTTTTGCTGCAGGAGTGCCACTGCCAGTGTGACTAGTGACCAGTGACCTGACCACCAGTATATATAATATTAGTAGTATACTATCTCTTTATCAACCAGTCTATATTAGCAGCAGACACAGTACAGTGCGGTAGTTCACGGCTGTGGCTACTTCTGTGTCGGCACTCGGCAGCCCGTCCATAATTGTATATACCACCTAACCGTGGTTTTTTTTTCTTTCTTTATACATACATACTAGTTACGAGTATACTATCTCTTTATCAACCAGTCTATATATTAGCAGCAGACAGAGTGTTTAGTGCCGCCGCTCACCTTGTCAGCAATCGGCGTACGAGGTTACATCCAGAAAATGTGGAGAAGATGATGTTCATTAAAATGAATTATAATCAATTCCTCCGCGGAGACATTGACCAGCAGCAATTGCCTCCACAAAGTACACAGGGAGCTGAGATGGTGGATTCCAGTGGGGACGAATTGATAATCTGTGAGGAGGGGGATGTACACGGTGATATATCGGAGGGTGAAGATGAGGTGGACATCTTGCCTCTGTAGAGCCAGTTTGTGCAAGGAGAGATTAATTGCTTCTTTTTTGGGGGGGGTCCAAACCAACCCGTCATATCAGTCACAGTCGTGTGGCAGACCCTGTCACTGAAATGATGGGTTGGTTAAAGTGTGCATGTCCTGTTTTGTTTATACAACATAAGGGTGGGTGGGAGGGCCCAAGGACAATTCCATCTTGCACCTCTTTTTTCTTTTCTTTTTCTTTGCATCATGTGCTGATTGGGGAGGGTTTTTTGGAAGGGACATCCTGCGTGACACTGCAGTGCCACTCCTAGATGGGCCCGGTGTTTGTGTCGGCCACTAGGGTCGCTAATCTTACTCACACAGTCAGCTACCTCATTGCGCCTCTTTTTTTCTTTGCGTCATGTGCTGTTTGGGGAGGGTTTTTTGGAAGGGACATCCTGCGTGACACTGCAGTGCCACTCCTAGATGGGCCCGGTGTTTGTGTCGGCCACTAGGGTCGCTAATCTTACTCACACAGCTACCTCATTGCGCCTCTTTTTTTCTTTGCGTCATGTGCTGTTTGGGGAGGGTTTTTTGGAAGGGACATCCTGCGTGACACTGCAGTGCCACTCCTAGATGGGCCCGGTGTTTGTGTCGGCCACTAGGGTCGCTAATCTTACTCACACAGCTACCTCATTGCGCCTCTTTTTTTCTTTGCGTCATGTGCTGTTTGGGGAGGGTTTTTTGGAAGGGCCATCCTGCGTGACACTGCAGTGCCACTCCTAGATGGGCCCGGTGTTTGTGTCGGCCACTAGGGTCGCTAATCTTACTCACACAGCTACCTCATTGCGCCTCTTTTTTTCTTTGCGTCATGTGCTGTTTGGGGAGGGTTTTTTGGAAGGGACATCCTGCGTGACACTGCAGTGCCACTCCTAGATGGGCCCGGTGTTTGTGTCGGCCACTAGGGTCGCTTATCTTACTCACACAGCGACCTCGGTGCAAATTTTAGGACTAAAAATAATATTGTGAGGTGTGAGGTATTCAGAATAGACTGAAAATGAGTGTAAATTATGGTTTTTGAGGTTAATAATACTTTGGGATCAAAATGACCCCCAAATTCTATGATTTAAGCTGTTTTTTAGTGTTTTTTGAAAAAAACACCCGAATCCAAAACACACCCGAATCCGACAAAAAAAATTCGGTGAGGTTTTGCCAAAACGCGTTCGAACCCAAAACACGGCCGCGGAACCGAACCCAAAACCAAAACACAAAACCCGAAAAATTTCAGGCGCTCATCTCTAGTGTGTGTGTGTGTTATATACACACACATGCATACATACATACATGTGTGCTGTCCGTAGGGCCCGGGATGCTGATGCCTCTGCCTGCCTGCCACCATCCCCGCTGTTCTGCTGCTCTCCTCCGTCCTCCTGCAGCTGTATTGAAAACGTCTCTCCCAAAATGGCCGCCGCCACAGAGAAGACAGTTATTCAATATACTAGAGGGCTCTTGAATAACTGTCTCCTCTGTGGCGGTGGCCATTTTGGGAGGGAAGTTTTCAATACAGAGCTGCTGGAGGGTCAGAGGACAGCGGCAGAACAGTGGGGACGGCCGCGGAATGGCGGGGATGGTGGCGGGCAGGCAGGTGGCTGCATGAGCATCCGGGCCTTCCTCTCTCTGTCAGAGAGGCTGGGCCCGGGACAGCTGTGCCCCCAGCACCCCCCTGATGGCGGCCCTGCTGTTTCATACAGTGCGCTGATACCAACAACATTAAAATGTATGAGAACTCTTAACTTTATTGTTCATTAACCCTGATCATGCCCTAAAAGTAAGAATGGCAGTATCTGTTACCCATCCCAACTTCACTGCAAACGGTTTCCGAACTCTTTCAGCTACTGGTAGGAGAATTTTGTATCTTGGCACAGCTGTAACTTTGAATCCGTTGCAGTTCAATGAGCAGGTGTTCTGACAATCTGACCATGATCGATTGGTCAAAACAAGTACAAATATTGTTTTGTACCTATGAAGAGTGCCAAATTCTGACAAGATTTACCAAAAGATGAAAGACCAGATCAAGTCCATGTGATACTTGAGTCATAGGGGGTCATTCTGACCTGATAACTGGCTAGCGTTTTGTGCAGCGCTGCAATCAGGTCAGAACTGCACATGCATATGCACCACAATGCACAGGCGCGTCGCGTGGGTACAAATCGGATCATTACTGTGCTATGGGTTTTTCAAAGAATCCATTCGCACAGCCGATCGCAAGGAGAGTGACAGGAAGAAGGCGTTTGTGGGTGGCAACTGATCGTTTTCAGGAGTGGTTGGAGAAACGCAGGCGTGTCCAAGTGTTTGCAGGGTGGGTGTCACGATCCGGGTATCTGGACGCCATTACTTACCCTTCAGATGCCTCCTAAGGCTGGCTCAGCGTTCCAGGACCGGATCCCGCTGTTCCTGAGTTTCCACATGCAGAATGTCAGAGTGGTGATTTCATCAGCCGCGGCCTCCGCTGTGCCCGCGTGGTTAAATGTGCGCTTGTCAGTCTGGCGTCTCCTGTCTCCTGTGGCCGGCGTCGCCATTACTGTTTCAATTCTCACATGGATTACAAACCAAACTTCCCTCCAAGTGTCTGCATGGGCGCAGCCATCTTGGATTTTGTCATCTAATTATTTCCACCAATCTGCTGTCTGTATTGTTGATTTGCATAATTGCCTAGCCAACCCCTTCCTTGCTGCAGGTATAAGTATGCTGTGCCTGAGCAAGGAAGGCGTCAGTGCTTTGGTTGTCTAACCTAGTTCCAGTTTGTCTCTCTCCTGTGGTTGTCTTCCAGGTTCCAGCTCCTGTCTCCAGACTTCTGCTATAGAGACCCGCACCAGCATTCCATCTGCGGTGTAGCCTGACTCTCCGATCCATTCTGGACTCACCTGTTTCCAGCTACAACAATCACCTGCTTCCAGCCCAGCTTCCAGCAGTGTACAGCTTCTCTTAAAGGGCCGGTGTCCTTTCTGCAGTTTACCACTCTCCACCGGTATTATTATTTCACCGCTCTCAAACAATCACCTGCTTCCAGCCCAGCTTCCAGCAGTGTACAGCTTCTCTTAAAGGGCCGGTGTCCTTTTCTGCAGTTTACCACTCTCCACCGGTATTATTATTTCACCGCTCTCAAACTCCAAACTTCATTATTATTTCATCGCTCTCAAGTTCGTTTATTATTTAACTGGTTCCAGCCAGTATCCACTCCGTACCAACAACAGTCTGGTTCCAGCCAGTATCCACAGCAGCCGTTTTACCTTCAGCAGCCCAGCCTTTCCTGGAACATCAGCTGGTACGATCCTGGGTTCTCTCCATTGCTACAGTCAGGCCTGGTAAGGACTTCCCAACTAGAAGATTATAAGAACTGTCTCACACTACCAGTGCCTGTGGCCCTTGCCACCCTGTAGTACCCAGGAATTGTATTTATCCTCTGTTGACTTTTATGTTTCCTTTTACTGCTGCTGTGTTACGGAGTTTGTCATAATAAACATCATTGACTTTTATCCTGGTTGTCGTGGTCACGCCTTCGGGCAGTTATTCTACATGTTACTTACATGTCTAGGGGTCTGATACAACCTCCCAGGTTCCGTTACATCTCAGCCCCTACAACTGAGGCTGCCTCCCGTCAGCTCAGGCCCTCAGTTGTGACAGTGGGTGTCTGACGTCAATTCCGGCCCCGGACAGGCTGAAGTGATCACAGCGGCAGAGCAAGTTCTGGGCAACTCAGAAGCTGCACAAAGTTTTTTTTGTACCGCACACTTGCACAGCTAAAATACATTCCCCTGTAGGCGGCGACCATCTGATTGCAGGACTGCAAAATACTTCTAGCGAGCGATCAGGTCTTAGTTCCAGTACTTCATTCCTGGCAAATCCTAATGCTTTGAAAGTTCTGGTGTTGACAGTCTGGAATGATTTCATATCCCCCTGAACTTTTTATTCCTGACATACAGTAAGGCATTTTTGACTGGCTATTCGGAACAAAAGCAATTTGTGTCAAAAAACAATTCATTGTCCTAAATTCCATATTACTGCCACCAACAAATTAACTATGTTATTAAAACACAAGTTTAAGTATTGGTCAGATGGGTCAGACCTGTCCTCAACAAAGATTGCTGGTAAAACAACAATTACTTTCTATTTAGTTATATAAACGAAGTGCATTTATAAGTGCAGCTACTTATTGTGGCTGATAGTCTGTTCTTATTAATCTACTCTGAGAAACTGCTCTGACCTCAAGGCCAAAGACTTCCTGCTGCATTAATATAACCCGCAAAAATTAATAGAAACGGGAAATTGACTTTTACAATAAATAGCTTGGGTAGTTTGCTTTCAATGTTACGCAAAACAAAATGTAACTAAACATTGCAATCATTTTTAAAAGAGTTCTCTAGTTTAAAAAATGCATCTATATTTTGAAGTAATAACATAGGGGCTTATACAATGGTGGGCGTTATTATCATCACCATCACTGGCTATGCGACAATATGCAAATGCGCAGTAGAGGTCTCGTGTAAATAAACATCTTCTACTGGCTTCTCTGATCCGCTGCTGCATCTATCTATCTATCTATCTATCTATCTATCTATCTATCTATCTATCTATCTATCTATCTATCTATCTATGTTTGATGTGCAGCACATCAAACCTAGCGATATCACTAGCGAACGTTGGAGTGCGCATATCGGGCATACACACTGCCCGATATGTTCCATTCTGAGCGATATGCAGCCTGATCACTGGCGTATTTACAATGGGTGCAGTGTGTACGGTGCACACAGGCCCCCCGGGGTCCAGGGTGGCCCACACCACATACCCTGCACCCATTATTTTTAATACCCTCCGGAGTCCCGCGGGACAACAGCAGCAGCACTGGCGAAATCACTGGGAAAGTGACGCTGCCCCATTTTCCCAGTGTTTCGCGCATGCGCAGTAGGAAAATCACTGGGAAAATGGCTGCCGCACCATTTTCCCAGAGATCTGCGCATGCGCTCTAGGCTCTGGGATAGCGCTAGTGCCCGGATCTACAGCACTGCCGGATAGAGAGGAGGGGGCCCAGGCGTACCCTGCACATGGGCCTCCTCCTTTCTAGATACGCCACTGTTTCTGATGCAGCATATCAGAACGGCATATTGCTCAGTGTGTGCCCAGCTTAATGCTTTGGGAAGGGATGCGGTCAAGATCCCGCCGGACGGAATCCCGCCGTCGGAATCCCGACACCGGAATCCCGACCGGCACAATCCTAACATATTCTCCCTCTGTGGGTGTCCACAACACCCATAGAGGGAAAATAAATTAGTGTGCTGAGCGTAGCGAGGCACCGTGCCCACAGCGCGGCAAGCGCAGCGAGCCCGCAAGGGGCTGCGTTGTGCTCACCCCCTGTCGGGATTGTGCCGGTCGGGAATTCCGGTGTCGGTATTCCGACCGCCGGGATCCCGTCCGGCGGGATTTCGTACTGATCCCTTTGGGATTAGTATTTTGATTCACAGTGTTAATGGATTCAATTGTAGTAGATTGTGTATTGTATATATTGGTGTTTTCTTCAATTACCAGTGTTCATTTTTGATATTGTATTTTTCTGTCTATATTTCATATTTTATCTTCTATATCGTGCATTATCGTTATTAGTCATATTCTATGCCATCTGTCTATGTAATTTTGCGATGCTCGGTACTAAAGCTTATATTTTGTAAGTCTTTATCGATAGTTTCAATTGATTGGGTTTATCAATGCTATAGCTTATCGATCTACACCGATCTTTCTATACTTGTACTTGTCAATTTCCTAATGTCTTATTTATTGCTGATATCCTTCTACCTTGATTTCTATTGCTGACATTTGCTGATATTTGACAGTCAAGATATTTATTTATTACCAGTTATTTATATAGCACACACATATTCCACAACGCTTTACAGAGAATATTTGGCTATTCACATCAGTCCCAGTAGAGATTACAGCTTATATCCCTTACCACATGTACTACAAGTCATTACTGCTGTTAATCTGGTACATTAGCATGCATGCACTAGCAGTACTTACTTTATATATTTATCAATGGGCCCAGTCCATGCACCTCTAATGGTTAGCCAAACCTCTAGGGTGGCTGGCTACACCCCTAATCATGAGCCCATGCCACTTCATTCACCCGAGGTGGGCCTTCAGGCACCAGTCCAACACTAACAGTCCAGGTTTTAAGGATATCCATGCGTAAGCACAAGTAACTTACTGTAGTTACTACCTCAGTCTGATTATAACGTCTGTGCACAAGCATGGATATAATTAAAAACTGGACTGTTAGGGTGCCTTGAGGATAGACAGTTTGGGAAACCCTGTAAAACCGACTATATACGAATCTTTGATTGACCCTAAATATTTCTCTTTCAAATGTAGGCCTGTTCAATGGGTCACAAACTATACTGGAATGCTCATCCAACCAGGAGTGCAAAGAAACAAAGTACAGTAAAAGACCAGAGATAAGAAACATAGTATTTGGAGTTATCCTCTGTTACACAGGTGGCTGATCAGTGGCAGGACTAGTGCAAATAAATTGCCAGTTTGGGAAACATTAACAATCTGTGTACATAATTATCCTGATTACACTATATAATCATGACGTGATTAACATGTTAGTTTCATAATTATCCTAATTACGCTATAATTACAACATGGACAGTACACGTTACTTAATGATGTTTTTTCAGGTGGCAATACACCTGTATTATAAGATACATTTGACGGTTTTACAGGTGAAACTCAGAAAATTATAGTATCATGCAAAAGTATATTTATTTCAGTAATTCAACTTAAAAGGTGAAACTAATATATTATATAGACTCATTACATGCAAAGTGAGATATTTTAAGCCTTTATTTGTTATAATTTTGGTGATTGTGGCTTACAGTTTAAGATAACCCCAAATCCAAATCTCAGAAACTTAGAATATTACACAAAATCAATAAAAAAAGAATTTTAAATACAGAAATTTCGGCCCTCTGAAAAGTATAATCATGCATATGTACTCAGTACTTGGTTTGGGCCCCTTTTGCATGAATTACTGCCTCAATGCGGCGTGGCATGGATTCTATCAGCCTGGTGCACTGCAGAGGTGTTATGGAAGACCATGATGCTTCAATAGCGGCCTTCAGCTCTTCTGCATTGTTCGGTCTCATGTCTCTCATCTTTCTCTTGGCAATGCCCCATAGATTCTCTATGAGGTTCAGGTCAGGCGAGTTTGCTGGCCAATCCAGCACAGTAATCCCACGGTCATTGAACCAGGTTTTGGTACTTTTGGCAGTGTGGGCAGGTGCCAAGTCCTGCTGGAAAATGAAGTCAGCATCTTCATAAAGCTTGCCTGCTGAAGGAAGCATGAAGTGCTCTAAAATGTCCTGGTAGATGGCTGCGTTTACTCTGGACTTAATAAAGCACAGTGGACCAACACCAGCAGATGACATGACTCCCCAAATCAACACAGACTGTGGAAACTTCACACTGGACTTCAAGCATCTTGGATTGTGTGCCTCTCCATTCTTCCTCCATACTCTGGGACCTTGTTTTCCAAATGAGATGCAAAATTTGCTCTCATCAGAAATGAGGACTTTGGACCACTGAGCAACTGACCAGTTCTTTTTTTTTCTTGTCAGGAAAGGGCCATTCAAAAGTGTGCGGGAGCTTCACAAGGAGTGGACTGAGGCTGGAGTTAGATCCTGGACATGGGCTTCAACATGGGTATTCCTCTTGTCAAGCGGCTCCTAAACAACGTCAGAAGCGTCTTACCTGGGCTAAAGAAAAAAGAGAATCTATGGGGCATTGCCAAGAGAAAGATGAGAGACATGAGACTGCAGAAGAGCTGAAGGCCACTATTGAAGCATCCTGGTCTTCCAAAACACCTCAGCAGTGACACAGGCTGATAAAATCCATGCCATGCCGCATTGAGGCAGTAATTCATGCAAAAGGGGCCCAAACCAAGTACTGAGTACATATGCATGATTATACTTTTCAGAGGGTCGACATTTCTGTATTTAAAATCCTTTTTTTATTGATTTTATGTAATATTCTAATTTTCTGAGATTTTGAATTTGGGGTTTTCTTAAGATGTAAACCACAATCAACAAAATTATAACAAATAAAGGCTTGAAATATCTGACTTTGAATGAAATGAGTCTATATAATATATTAGTTTCACCTTTTAAGTTGAATTACTGAAACAAAATGAACTTTTGCATGATATTCTAATTTTCTGAGTTTCACCTGTATATACAAAAAATGATCCCACAAGATATTCCTCCTAACACAGGGGTTGCAAATACAAACATTGATATAAATAGAAACCATCATGCACTAATGCCTGAATCATACCTCCGAACATGACCCTTTCCAAGAAGGACAAATGCCCAGATATATCAAGCCTTGGAGAGTGAAAAGTAGCACAGTGATAAAGTATCAGCCAATCAGCTCCTAACTGCCATTTTTCAAACAGCCTGTAACATGGAAGTTAGGAGCTGATTGGCTGGTACTTTATCACCGTGCTATTAATCACGCTCCAAGGCTTGATAAATTGACCCTAAAATGCTCTGTTCCTGGACTTCTCTCTTAACTTAAAATTGCCATCACCTGTGTTGAAATACCTTTGTTATCAGTTAATTTTTCTCTCAATGTCTGGTCTGCCTTTATACACTCAAGGTCTTTCTAGTTCTGGGTAGGATGTCCCATTGCACCCTGGACAGCCTGAATTCCTCTTGGAATTGACTTAACAAGGTGTTGGAGCTTTCCTAATTTATTTTCATCCATGTTAACGTGATAGCATCAGGTAGTTGCTGTGGATTTATCATCTGCACATTTACAGTATGCTGCTAAACTCCCATTCCTCCGTAATCCCAAAATATGCTACTGGATTGAGACCTGTGATTTTGGAATACACGGAGTACACTGTCCTCATTGTCATGTTTGTGGAACCTGCTTGAGATGATGTGTGCTTTGTGTCATTGTTCTGCTGGAAGTAGTCATTACAAGATGGTTAGGCTGTGGTCAGAAATGCTCAATTGATCCCAGAAACATTCCCCACACTGTTACACCAGTAGCAGCCTGAACAATTGGCACAAGGCAGGATGGATCTATGGATTCATGCTTTTTATGCCACTTCCGACCCTGCACGAAGCAGCAGATTCGTCAGACTTGGTGACATGTTTACAATGGTCATTTACCCAGGTTTGCTGAGTTTGTGCGCATTGTAACAATACATTCCTGTTTTTATCCAACAAGAGTGAAACCTTGGGGCTAATTAAGACCTGATTGCAGCAGCAAAATTGTTCTCTAATGGGCAAACCCATGGGGGCAATTCATAGTTGATCGCAGCAGCAAATTGGTTAGCAGTTGGGCAAAACCATGTGCACTGCTGGTGTGACAGATATAACATTTGCAGAGAGAATTAGATTTGGGTGGGTTATTTTGTTTCTGTGCAGGGTAAATATTGGCTGCTTTATTTTTATACTGCAATTTAGATTTCAGATTGAACACACCCTACCCAAATCTAACTCTCTCTGCACATGTTATCCTTTAAAACAGATAAACACACTTTTGTTGAAATTTGATAGATACTGTATGTTGTAAGTAACTGAACTTACATAGCAAATGCAGCCAACCATGGAAATAAGCTTTGGACTGCACTGATTGTTTCCATGGTTACAGATGTTTCTAAGATATTACTCTCAAACGATGTCATCAGTGTGTTTGTCAGTTTTAAATGCACATTTCAGGCAGGTGCCATATTTAAAGCATCAGTAGGGATTCCAATAACCAGTGGTCCCAATCTTACTGGTTTTAATAAGACAACATTTTTTTCATGGTTACCCTTCCAGCAATACTGTAATATTCTATATAATGTTGTTCTCTTTCCCGTATTTCAGATATTTAACATTGAACTGTTCAATATGCTATTTCTACTTATACCAATTCACATTACAGCGCACAGTAGTCTCCATTATTCAAATTACGCTGCGTAGTAGTGCCACTCGCACACATTACTCCAGACAGAGCCCCTTTTACACATTATTCCAGAGCCCCTTTTACACATTACTAAAGTCAGAGCCCCCTTTTACACATTACTGCAGGTAGAGCCCCCTTTTACATATTACTCCAGGTAGAGCCCCACTTTACACATTTTGCCTGGTAGAGTGCCCTTTTATGTTTTACACCAGGTATAGTCCTCTTTTACACAATTTGCAAGGTAGAGCTCCCTTTTACATGTTACTCCTGGTAGAGCCCCTATCACACATTATTCCAGGTAGAGCCCCTGTCACACATTATTCCAGGTAGAGCCCCCTTTTTCACATTATGCCAGGTTGAGTCCCCTTTTACACATTACACTGGGTTGAGTCCCCTTTTACACATTATGCTGGGTAGAATGCTCTTTTACACATTACACCGGGTTGAGTCCCCTTTTACACAATACGCTGGGTAGAGTCCCCTTTTACACATTATGCTGGGTAGAGATCCCTTTTACACATTACACCAAGTAGAGTCACCTTTTACACATTATGCCAGGTAGTTTTACACATTACACTGGGGAGGAGGGAGAGAAAGGTTATATACTAATGTTTGCTCCTAAAGCAGCTGGCTTCCATCAGCCTTCTCCCACCCAATCACTGCAGACACAGAAGCAGAGCCTAGCAAGGGACAAGAAGTTGCAGTCCTACCTGGCTACCTATGAGACAGGTCAGTGGCAGCACTGCAGCTGCGGGCAGGTGGTGGCAGACTGGTGATTGCGGGTGCTGACCGGGTCGCAGTGGATGATGGCATCGGCGGGGGGGGGGGGGGGGGGGGTAAAAAGTAGAGTTTGGAGTAGAAAAGCAAAAGCACATGAGGGGCGACAGCCATGCTCATGAGAGGGGAGGAGCGGGCAGACAGTGGTGACACGGATGGGGTAGAAGTGACATGTCACAGAGGGTTAGGATGAGAGTTGGCTGGTTTTGGTGAAGCAGTGGGTCTTGAGAGCCCGTTTGAAGTTCTGTGGAGAGTCTCATAGGTGAGGAAGAGAACCTCAGAATTAGGGAGCAGCACATGCAAAATCTTTCGAGGTAGGAGTTGGAGGAGATAATCAGTAGGCAGGAGAGGAGGCATGCATTAGCGGAGAGAAGAGGACTGGTGGGTGTGTGAAGGGAGATAAGGTCAGAGATGTAAATGGGAGAGGAGAGGGTGAGGGCTTTGTAAGTGAATATGAGAAGCTTGAATTGGATTCTGAAGGGGAGCCAGTGTAGGGCTTGTAGGAGAGGGGAGGGGGAAGTAGTATGTTTGGAGAGGAAAACAGCATTTTGCTATGTAACAGTAACCAGCCAGCGTCGGCTGCCCCCAGTGATATATAGAGCTGACCTATACAAACTGTAAAAAATTGCAGTATAACAGTAAATACCAGTGCCAGCTCTTCTGAACTGGTACTGGCTGCAGAAAGCAGACAGCAATGGAAGGATAGCAAGGGTGTGTGTGTGTGTGTGTGTGTGTGTGTGTGTGTGTGTGTGTGTGTGTGTGTGTGTGTGTTCTGCTGGTCAGTGTCACTGTACAGCGCTGTGGGAGTCCATGTCCCTGCCGCGCTGCTAAGAAATCCAGAGCAAAATGGATCAGGGTTTTTTGCCATTACAGACCATTAAAAACGATACTGTGTTGCCTAAAACGGTACAGTTGGAGGCTATGTTTTGACGTAGGTGGTGTTTGCTGGTGTAACCGCCTGTATACTCATACTAAGGAGTCATAACCACGGTAATTAATCATAATATCTCATTTAGGGTTAGTGTCTTAGGAGTTAGTTTAGGGGTTTGGGTTAGGGTATTACAGACAGGATATTAGAGTTGACATAGAAGTTAGGGTCCTAGGGTTAGAGTAGGAGTTTGAGTTGTGGGTGGGGAAAGGGGGACAAACCTGTATCTTGCCTAGGGCCCATGAGGTATAAATCCAGCTCTGGGTCAGATACTAAACATGGTGAACACACAATATTTGAAATCATGTCCAAATAAGATTAAGATAAGAGTTACTAACAAAATCAGCAAATGGGTAGTATCCTACTTAAACAGCTGCACAATAGGGGGTAATTCCAAGTTGATCGCAGCAGGAAAATTTTTAGCAGTTGGGCAAAACCATGTGCACTGCAGGGGGGGCAGATATAACATGTGCAGAGAGAGTTAGATTTGGGTGGGTTATTTTGTTTCTGTGCAGGGTAAATACTGGCTGCTTTATTTTTACACTGCAATTTAGATTGCAGATTGAACTCACCACACCCAAATCTATCTCTCTCTGCACATGTTATATCTGCCTCCCCTGCAGTGCACATGGTTTTGCCCAACTGCTAACAAAGTTCCTGCTGCAATCAACTCAGAATTACCCCCAATGGAAACAGAAGTGAACAGGTTTAATGCATACCAGCAGATCTCTACCAGTTACTACACTCTGGGGCAGATGTATTAAGCCTTGACAAGTGATAAAGCAGTGATAAAGAAGTGATAAGTGGAAGGTGATGATGCACCAGCCATTTTTCAAAAGTGTAATCATTGGCTGGGGAGTTATCACCTTCCACTCATCACTTCTTTATCACGTCTCTATGCTTAATACATCTGCCAGTCTGTTCTTGATTGGAAACACATTTTATAGGTTCCATGAAGCTAGAATTAATAAACGCTTATTATACAACCTTCAATGTGCTCTTTCGTTTTCACATGAACCAAAGCAAATACTGAGACGGCCTGAGTAACAGAGCAGATCGTACTGATTGCCAAAGCATCTGTTTGTTTTATGAAAAATCTTTTCCAACAGGACATTCCAACTATGCCAGGATTAGTGTCCAAACGCTATTACTAAAAAATACATTCATTATAATCCAATAACGCCTTGAATAAAAAAACGTAATGACTTTAATTGCTATACAATTGAGCAGATGTATTCACTTGCATAAAATAGCTTATGTAAATGTGTTATTTTCCAACAATCTCGGCTATCTAATTTGCTAATAAAAGGAGAAGGCAACCCATTATATAAAATATGGTGACCAGAAATATAAATTGTATGTAAAAGATTCAATATGTTTACATTTCAATGTAAATGTAATCTGTGAATACAGGAAAATGTGGTTGTGTACAGCAAATTGAGGTTCTTCCAACTTTTCTTATGTTAGGGACCCACTGTACTACCGTACAGTATTTGTGCAAAGTTTTATGGGTACGCGCAAGGGTTAGCATGTCAAATAGAGGGTGATTCTTTTTGATGGGCCGACATGGAGGGTCATTGGTAAATAAGGGCTGGTCTCTCTCATGTGCCTGATTTCATGAGTGCAAAAATGTTGTTTCTCATAACAGTATATTTTTGTGAACTGCAAGGGGTGACGTGTGCACCCTGAGGGAGGTCTTCCTGACTCCTGATCCTTTTTGGACATGCAGAAAAATATGATTTTTGCACGTCCCTTGAGGTGGCAGTGATTAGTTGCAGGCCATTGCTTTCATCTTGGTTACTGTTACACTGTCTGGGCACGTTTTGTACAGGAAAGTGCTTTTATATGTAACAGATAAAATGATGACAGCTCCAATGACACCTTAAGTCTTTTTCAAAATAACAGTGAAGCAGTAAAGGGCAGTAATCTACTCTTACGGAATTAAGTCTAAAAATGGTATTAAACAGGACTTTGAAGTGACTTTTTTTCTTCCAATTCATGCACGAGTGTCTGTGTTTCAGGCCGTTAAATAAGGATATTGGGGGTAATTCCAAGTTGATCGCAGCAGGATTTTTGATAGCAATTGGGCAAAACCATGTGCACTGCAGGGGAGGCAGATATAACATGTGCAGAAAGAGTTAGATTTGGGTGGGTTATTTTGTTTCTGTGCAGGGTAAATACTGGCTGCTTTATTTTTACACTGCAAATTAGATTGCAGATTGAACACACCCCACCCAAATCTAACTCTCTCTGCACATGTTATATCTGCCTCCCCTGCAGTGCACATGGTTTTGCCCAACTGCTAACAAAGTTCCTGCTGCGATCAACTCAGAATTACCCCCATTTTGCATACTGGGGCAGATGTTTTAAGCCTGGAGAAGTGATAAAGCAGTGATAAGTGCAAGGTGATAACACACCAGCCAATCAGCTACAATATGTATATTGCCTGTTAGGAGCTGATTGGCTGGTGCGTTATCACCTTCCACTTACAGTATCACTGCTTTATCACTTCTCCAGGCTTAATACATCTGCCCCAATGATTGTCTGTTGAGTCCAGAGCAAATGGTTTCTTAATGGGTTGTTTTTTGTTTTTGTTTTTGTTTTCAAAATGATTGATTTTACAGCAAGTATGGCCAGCCCATCAACAGGGTCCAATTACCACTTAGCAAGCTATAGTCTGCCTCATACAAGGTGAGTTTATATAATACACATCAGACATATACAGGGTCAGTCCACAATAACAGCAAGCCATTAGGTGTGGCAGTAGGACCAGCCTGTTTGAGCTGACTGTTTTGAGGTTTTTTTTGGATATGGACACCATTCCACAATCCAAGTGGCAAATGCTGGATTTCTGGAGTGGAGTTCCAAATGTTTGATTTTAGAGCAAGTGTCGCCAGCCCATATAGTATGCATAATTACTGCAGCATCTAAGAAGCTATAGTCTGCCCCAAACAAAGTGCAGGTTATGTAATACAGTACATCAGACATACGCAGGCCCAATGATCACGGTAAGCCACTCACCAGATTCTCTCTCTGGTGTGATGATTGAGCACTCAGATCCACACACAGCAGACTTGGTAGGAGCACTGCTACCAACCACTGGGCATGTGCAGCAGCTCCATTCAGCCCTTTATGCAGCATATAGTGGGCTGCTGGCCAGGCTGTGGGTATGGGAGGTTTCCAGGCAACTAGAACCCCCTCCCCCCCCTCCCCACCCCGTGTGCGTGTGTTTGCCTGAGTCGGTACCCTGTACAGTGAACCATTATACTAAATCAAAATTAATAAAAAGCTGGGACCAGTTTTCAATTGTTGGTTCATATTAAAATATTGGTAACCCTAAAGAATGCAATTCTCTTAGCCCTTTTTTACTTAAAGGCATGAGTAAACTGCAGTTCACGTATAATTTAAGTATTAGGCTATTTAACAACAGCCTCATGCAGTAGATATCTCCCACAAAAAGGCTAATTAACGCGCAAACTGCATTTTTTTCTAAGTAGAGACTGGCCTCTATTTAACAAGCAATTGCACCTTTGGCTAACACCATCTGAAGATGTCGAGATCCACTTTTGGGCTGTGGAGCCATTCTCGTGGGATGGGAATCTCCTTGATCAGTCATAGCCATTTTCTATAATATAATGACTGTTCCTTTGCACATGTGCAGAGTCAGGAAAGTGATAGCTTTCATTTCACTACCAAGATGTATGCTAGGATACCCTCTTATGGGAGCTGCTGTCCTGATGGATATTCTCTGGTACCTAGTGTTTGTAAGTATAGGCGAGTCTTATACATTCCAGCACTTTGGGGGAGATTTATCAAAGCTTAGAATGAGATACAGTGAAGAGAGATAAAGTACCAACCAATCAGCTACTGTTATTTTTAAACACTGCCTGTAACATGACAGTTACTGTAGGAGCTGAATGGTGTGTACTCTCTCCGCTTTATCTCTCCATCTCCCCGCAATTGTGGTTGACATGCTTGCAACTCACAGTGCATACCACGGTAGTTCTGTGTCTTGTGCTGGCTCCAACGACCCAGACTCACCTGACATCATGACATCACAGAAAACGAGGAGAAAGGTGGGAGAAAAAAGTTGGTCACATATCCTAAGCCAGTGTTGGGCCCTCCGGGAATTTTTTTTCTGTTTCACTTGTTATTTTATATGGTCCAACATTGAGGGAGATATATGGAAGAGATAAATGTAAGAAGATTATCTGTATTGTTACTAGAAGCCATAGGCTTCGTTTCGTTTCTGACTTCTTTTTTCAAAAGGAGAACAGCAGCAGCACTACTGCTATTTCCGTCAGTCAGATTTGATAAAAGAGCCGGCAGGCACTAGGACCCGCAGCTGCTCTAACAGCAAGTCCGTGTGGTAACCAATGGGGATGCTGGAGCTGCAGCTCCATCCTCCCCCTGCTCACACTGCAACCTACCTCCCCCACTGCCAGCCAGTCAGAGTCCAGCCCAGGCGCGGGGTTCAAATGGCAGCATCGAGTAAGACTGTTACTTATGACGGCGCTGAAGGGTTCATTAGCCCTCACTGCACTGCACAGTTTCCCAGCGCTTCCTCCTCCACTTCCTTTACCACCATGCTAGGTGCAGTCACACTCAGCCTCAGCTTTGAGAAGGTGGCCCGTGTGATTGTAACAGGGCTGTCCTGCAGATGTCTTATGCTGCTTATTGGAGATCCAGCTGGCTGCTTCTGCTAATCCGAGATGGGCAGTTCGTGTCCTGCAGTCTGAGTCTCACTGCAGTGCCCAAAACAAGGTATGCTGCACCTGCCACCACCAACTAAAAACTATAATAATTATATTGTGCTGGGGTGCCTTCCAGGATCCCATAACTAATGGAACAGGTGACCAACATTTCAAGGCCCAATCATCCTTTTCATCAGGGTGAAACATTGGCAATAGACCAGTATGCGCTCCTACAGCCAATCATTACCTGATGGTGTATTCTGTGAGGCCACGCCCCCTGTGATACCACTCCTCTTATCTGGAGCACGCGTGCCTTAGGTGCATGTAAATATAACTATTACCGTTCCCCTATCATGGTGCCGGTTCCGGTATGAATGGTCGACCATGTTATGGTCGACAGTCATTAGGTCGACCACTATTGGTCGACATTGGCATGGTCGACATGGACACATGGTCGACGCATGAAAATGGTTGACACAGGAAAGGTCGACACATGAAAAGGTCGACATGAGTTTTTTTACTTTTTTTGGTGTCGCTTTTTGCGTAAAGTGACTGGGAACCCCAATTAGTGCACCACGTCACCTCGCATGGCTCGCTTCGCTCGCCATGCTTCGGGCATGGTGCCTTCGCTCCGCTACCACTTCGCTCGGCACAGATTACCGTTCCAATCGTAGTCCACGTGGATCGTAAAGTATGGAAAAGTTCCCCAAAAGAAAAAAAAGTTAAAAAACTCATGTCGACCTTTTCACGTGTCGACCTTTCATGTGTCGACAATGTATCCATGTCGACCATGTCAATGTCGACCAATAGTGGTCGACCTAATGACTGTCGACCATAACATGGTCGACCATGTGAACGGATACCCATGGTGCCCCCCCCTTTCATTTTCTTCTGGATCCACCTCTGCTAGAAGCACATGTTCTCACAAAATATGGCTGAGTTGGAATTTTGTGCACAGCTTTATTATAGAATTACCCATACAATACATACTAGACACAGTATACAGCACATTTTTTTATGAGTTCAACCTGCACCTAATTACATACTCCTTAGTTTATTAATGTTGGCCCTCTTCATGGACCGTCCATATCTTCATCATACAATTTTAGTTTACATAGACCTCCAAAATGTTGCACCCTCCTGCATTTTCCCTGTAATCCCTGCTTACCATCCTGCTAAAGTTCTCTTGCCTGTCAATGGCCAATGCCCATTTTTGTTTTTTTCTTGTGTTAATTATTTGTTTAAACTGTTTTTGTTAAAACTAAAACCCCATCTGCCGTCATCCAGCTGTGTTGCAGGAATTGGTTCTATAGATTAGGATGCTGCTATGTTCTCATAGTCTGCAGGTAGAATAGGCCTTACCGAATTATAAGGCCAAATCATGGAGAACTTGGATGAAAGCTACAAATTGGGAAGTCATAGGTTATGTGAGAGACAATTGAAGCCAGACAATAGATTAGCACATTCTTAGCATTAACATGGCATCGAGTTTGTGAAACCTGAAATGAGTTCTCATGAATAGTGGCCTTTTGCAGACCACAATCCAAGTCAATAAATTACTTGTAATGCTGTGAATATTTTCAAAAGCACGTAGTATCTTAGTTAAAGATAATTTATGCTGGAACTGTGAAAAGGTTAAATGTTTGCTATAATTTCTGAAATCTGGGAAGATTTCCAGATTGTGATTATTGTGTCAATATCCATAGAATTTGCTTTGTGTCAACAACATAACTAATTATGTTTAACATTGAAAGGAAATTAGATTTGTTTGGATTAATATCCATTAAATGGCTGCTTACGGTAGGTCTTTAATGTGTAAGGTGGTGTATAATTTAAACAGACAAACCAAACTGCAATTCAAATTGTAGGATTCTAAGCAATGATGGCTGTGCATTACAAACGCACAATTCAATTCAGAACTCAATTTGGTGCTTTGTATGTTTATATGGGATGTAGTTATGGGACCGGTGGTCAGAAGACCGCCGGTCACATTACCTCCCCCTACATCCCACCCGCTGACAGTTCCGACTATCGGCATGAAGACCAGCAGGGGCTATTCCCACTTGTGGGTGTCCACGACACCCATAGATGGGAACAGAACCCGTGGAGACCACTGGTCACCACTGTGTTCACAAGGGGCTTGCAACACTCGCCCCCACCGGCATTCTGCTGACAGTCGGGATCCCGAACGCCGGCATCCCAATAAACAACCTGTTTATACAAAGCATTTTCCTACTTAGGGCCACATTTGGCTGCAACATTTTGAAAAGTTACAATGGTGGAATTTGGTATTACAGTAGTAACTCTAAATGATACAACGCAACAGGGTTCACCCCGCAGCTAATTGATCACACCGCACGGGGAATAGCTGTTCACTTAATTAGCCTTTTTATGTGTGGTAAAACAACTGGAAATGTGCAGAAATCCACTGATTCCGCATAAAAAGCAAAATCTAATGGGTTTCCCCCATGCATTAAATGTAGAGGGGTGCATTTAACACAGATTTTCTCTTACGTCCTAGAGGATGCTGGGGACTCCGTAAGGACCATGGGGTATAGACGGGCTCCGCAGGAGACATGGGCACCTAAAAGAACTTTCTAGTATGGTGTGCACTGGCTCCTCCCTCTATGCCCCTCCTCCAGACCTCAGTTAGGTCTTGTGCCCAGAGGAGATAGGGTGCATTACAGAGAGCTCTCCTGAGTTTTCTGTAAAAATAATTTTGTTAGGTTTTTTATTTTCAGGGAGCTCTGCTGGCAACAGACTCCCTGCAGCGAGGGACTGAGGGGAGAGAAGCAGACCCACTTCTTAAGAGTTAAGGGCTCTGCTTCTTAGGCTACTGGACACCATTAGCTCCAGAGGGAGTCGGAACACAGGTCTCACCCTGGGGTTCGTCCCGGAGCCGCGCCGCCATCCTCCTCACAGATGCAGGAAAAAAGAAGCCGGGTGAGTATGTCAGACATAAGAAGACATCAGGCGGCAGAAGACTTCAGATCTTCATGAGGTAAGCGCGCAGCAGGTAGCTGCGCGCCATTGTTCCCACACTTACACACACACACATGGCACTGATGGGTGCAGGGCGCAGGGGGGGCGCCCTGGGCAGCAATAAACCTCGTTTTAGGCAAAAAGTATGTAGTTAGGCTGCGGAGGCAGTAAACTACGGATCCCCGCCATTTTTTTCAAATTCACGAGCGGGACCGAAGCCCGCCGCGTGAGGGGGCGGAGCTTGATCCCTCAGCACTAACCAGCGCCATTTTCTCCACAGAGGCTGCAGAGAACGCTGGCTCCCCGGACTCTCCCCTGCTGAGCATCAGAGGGCTGAAAAAAAGAGAGGGGAGCACATAATTAAGGCGCAGTGAGTGGGGAAATCTATATACATTTATATATATAAAAGCGCTATCTGGGTTTTTTTTCCCCTGGGTCAGTTGGCGCTGGTGTGTGCTGGCATACTCTCTCTCTGTCTCTCCAAAGGGCCTTCTTTAGGGAATTGTCCCCTCATAGTTATATCCCAGTGTGTGTGGGGTGTCGGTACGTGTGTCGGCATGTCTGAAACGGAAGGCTTATCCAAAGAGGAGGTGGAACAGATGAGTGGTGTGTCTCAGTCGGCGGTGCCGACTCAGGATTGGATGGATATGTGGCATATGTTAAATGCTAGTGTAGCTTCACTGCATAAAAGACTGGACAAAGCAGAGTCCAGTGCGTCGGCAGGTAATCAATCTACGGATTATACCGACTCACAGGACCAGTCGGGGTCTCAGAAACGTCCCTTCTCACAAATAAGGGACACAGATACCGACACGGACTCTGATTCCAGTGTCGACTATGATGAAGCAAGATTGCACCCCAGAGTGACAAAAAGTATTCAGTGCATGATTATTGCAATAAAAGATGTGTTACATATCACTGATGAGCCCTCGGTGCCCGTCACGAGGATACACATGTTTAAGGGAAAGAAACAAGTTATAAACTTTCCTCCTTCCCATGAAATTAATGAGTTGTGAAAAAGCAGATGTGAAAAAGCATGGGAAACTCCAGATAAGAAACTGCAGATTCCCAAAAGGGTTCTTATGGCGTACCCTTTCCCTACACAGGACAGGGTACGTTGGGAATCCTCTCCCACAGTGGACAAAGCCTTAACACGCCTTTCCAAGAAGGTGGCGCTACCGTCCCCTGACACAGTGCCCTCAAGGATCCTGTGGACAGCAGGCAAGAGACTACACTAAAGTCTATCTACACTCATACTGGTACTTTGCTTAGACCGGCAATTGCGTCGGCATGGGTATGTAGTGCAGTAGCAGCTTGGACGGATACACTGTCAGCTGACCTTGATACCCTAGATAGGGATACAATTTTGTTAACATTAGCTCATATTAAGGACGCAGTCTTATATATGAGGGACGCTCAAAGAGACATTGGTTTACTGGGTTCAAGAGCCAATGCTATGGCTATTTCGGCAAGAAGAGCCTTATGGATCCACCAATGGACGTGGGATGCAGACTCAAAAAGGCATATGGAGGTTTTACCTTACAACGGTGATGTATTGTTTGGGGACGGCCTCGCGGACCTGATCTCTACAGCTACCGCGGGTAAAACTACCTTTTTACCTTTTGTTCCCCAACAGCAAAAGAAACCCCCACAATATCAGATGCAGTCCTTTCGGTCGCATAGATCCAGAAGATGTCGGGGCTCCTCTTTCCTCGCCAGAGGTAAGGGTAGAGGCAAGAGGACACCTGCTGTGGCTGGTTCCCAAGAGCAGAAGTCCTCCCCGGCTTCCGCTAAGTCTACCGCATGATGCTGGGGCTCCCCTGCGGGAGTCCGCACAGGTGGGGGCACGCCTTCGACTATTCAGCCAAGTCTGGGTTCAGTCAGACGTGGACCCTTGGGTGATAGAAATAGTCTCCCAAGGCTACAAGCTGGAATTCGAAAAGGTGCCCCCACGCCGATTTTTCAAGTCGGCCTTACCAGCTTCTACCCCAGAACGGGAAGTGGTGCGAGCTGTAATTCAAATGCTGTGTCAACAGCGAGTGATTATCAGGGTTCCCCTGAGCCAACAGGGAAAAGGGTATTATTCAACCCTATTTGTGGTTCCGAAGCCGGATGGTTCGGTAAGGCCCATTTTAAACCTAAAATCCCTGAACCTGTACCTGAAAAGATTCAAATTCAAGATGGAATCGCTCCGAGCGGTGATAGCCTGCCTGGAAGGGGGGGATTTTATGGTGTCACTGGACATAAAGGATGCTTACCTTCATGTCCCCATATATCCCTCTCATCAGGAGTACCTGAGATTCGCGGTACAGGATTGTCATTATCAGTTTCAGACGTTGCCGTTTGGGCTGTCCACGGCCCCGAGGATTTTCACCAAGATAATGGCGGAAATGATGGTGATCCTGCGCAAGCGAGGAGTCACAATTATCCCATACTTGGACGATCTCCTGATAAAAGCGAGATCAAGAGAGCAATTACTGGAGAACGTGTCACTCTCTCAGAGAGTGCTTCAACAACAAGGGTGGAATCTCAATCTACCAAAGTCACAGTTGGTTCCGACAACTCGACTACCGTTCCTAGGCATGATACTGGACACGGAACAAAAGAAAGTATTCCTCCCGTTGGAAAAAGTCCAGGACCTCCAGAACATGGTCCGAGAACTACTATAGCCGAAAAGAGTGTCAGCTCATCAATGCACTCGGGTTCTGGGGAAAATGGTGGCAACTTACGAGGCCATTCCCTTCGGCAGGTTCCATGCAAGGACATTTCAATGGGATCTTCTGGACAAATGGTCCGGGTCCCATCTACAATTACATAAAAAAATAAGACTGTCCCCCAGGGCCAGGGTGTCTCTTCTATGGTGGCTACAAAGTGCTCACCTTCTAGAGGGTCGCAGGTTCGGCATTCAGTACTGGATCCTGGTAACCACGGACGCGAGCCTCCGAGGATGGGGAGCTGTCACCCAAGGAAGAAATTTTCAGGGACTATGGTCAGACCAGGATTCCTGTCTACACATCAACGTGTTGGAGCTAAGGGCCATATACAACGGCCTTCGACAAGCGAAGAATCTTCTTCGCAACCTACCGGTTCTGATTCAATCAGACAATGTCACAGCAGTAGCTCATGTGAACCGCCAAGGCGGGACAAGAAGCAGAGTCGCGATGGCGGAAGCCACCAGGATTCTTCGCTGGGCGGAAAATCACGTAAGCGCTCTGTCAGCTGTCTTCATTCCGGGAGTGGACAACTGGGAAGCAGACTTCCTCAGCAGACACGATCTCCATCCAGGAGAGTGGAGACTTCATCAAGAAGTCTTTGCAGAGATAACGGGTCTCTGGGGAGTTCCTCAAATAGACATGATGGCGTCACGACTCAACAAGAAGCTTTGGAGGTATTGTGCCAGGTCCCGGGACCCTCAGGCAATAGCAGTAGACGCTCTGGTAATGCCATGGGTGTTCCAGTCGGTCTATGTGTTTCCTCCGCTTCCTCTCATCACGAAAGTGTTGAGGATCATAAGACGAAAAAGAGTACAGACAATACTCATTGTTCCAGACTGGCCTCGAAGGGCCTGGTACTCAGATCTTCAGGAGATGCTCACAGAAGATCCTTGGCCTCTTCCTCTAAGAGAGGACCTGTTACAGCAGGGGCCCTGTCTGTTCCAAAACTTACCGCGGTTACGTTTGAAGGCATGGCGGTTGAACGCCGGATCCTAGCGGAGAAGGGTATTCCGGAGGAGGTCATACCTACTCTAATTAAGGCTAGGAAGGCGGTGACGTCAAAACATTATCACCGTATCTGGCGGAAATATGTCTCTTGGTGTGAAACCAAGAGTGCTCCTACGAAAGATTTCCATCTGGGTCGTTTTCTCCACTTCCTACAGACAGGAGTGGATATGGGCCTAAAGTTAGGCTCTGTTAAAGTACAGATTTCGGCTTTGTCAATATTCTTTCAGAAGGAATTGGCTTTTCTTCCAGAAGTCCAGACTTTTGTAAAAGGAGTACTGCACATCCAGCCTCCTTTTGTGCCCCCAGTGGCACCATGCGACCTGAACGTGGTGTTGCAGTTCCTTAAATCACACTGGTTGAACCCCTTAAAACGGTGGAGTTAAAATTTCTCACCTGGAAGGTGGTCATGTTGTTAGCCTTGGCATCTGCGAGGCGTGTGTCAGAATTGGCGGCCTTGTCTTACAAGAGTCCTTACTTGATTTTTCATGTGGTTAAAGCGGAATTGAGGACTCTTCCTCAATTTTTACCCAAGGTGGTGTCTTCATTTCATATGAACCAACCTATAGTGGTGCCTGTGGCTACGAGTGACATGGAGGATTCCATGTCCCTGGATGTAGTCAGGGCCTTAAAAATGTATGTAGCCAGGACGGCTAGAATTAGGAAAACAGATGCATTGTTTGTCCTGTACGCTGCCAACAAGATTGGCGTGCCTGCTTCGAAGCAGACTATTGCTCGCTGGATCTGTAACACGATTCAGCAGGCTTATGTTACGGCTGGATTGCCGTTACCGCATTCAGTAAAGGCCCATTCCACTAGGAAGGTGGGCTCTTCTTGGGCGGCTGCCCGGGACGTCTCGGCATTACAGCTTTGCCGAGCAGCAACTTGGTCGGGGTCAAACACTTTTGCTAAATTCTACAAGTTTGATACCCTGGCTGATGAGGACCTAGCATTTGCTCAGTCGGTACTGCAGAGTCATCCGCACTCTCCCGCCCGATTGGGAGCTTTGGTATAAACTCCATGGTCCTTACGGAGTCCCAAGCATCCTCTAGGACGTAAGAGAAAATAAGATTTTAAACCTACCGGTAAATCTTTTTCTCCTAGTCCGTAGAGGATGCTGGGCGCCCGTCCGAGTGCGGAAAATCTGCAAGACTTGTATATAGTTATTGCTTACATAAGGGTTATGTTACAGTTAGAATCGGTCTTGGACCGATACTGTTGTTTGTTCATACTGTTAACTGGTTAGGTGTATTCCAGGTTATATGGTATGATTGGTGTGGGCTGGTATGAATCTTGCCCTTAGATTAACAAAATCCTTTCCTCGTATTGTCCATCTCCTCTGGGCACAGTTCTCTAACTGAGGTCTGGAGGAGGGGCATAGAGGGAGGAACCAGTGCACACCATACTAGAAAGTTCTTTTAGGTGCCCATGTCTCCTGCGGAGCCCGTCTATACCCCATGGTCCTTACTGAGTCCCCAGCATCCTCTACGGACTAGGAGAAAAAGATTTACCGGTACGTTTAAAATCTTATTATTTTTTCCTTACTGCTTCAGAGGCTGCTGGAAAAATCCTGCCTCTTGGGGATTAGTGAGTGGGATTCCCATAGATATTAAATCTGGCAGCGCAATGAATTCACTGCATGGTAAATTCTGCAATTAAATAAATTTCACGCACAGTTTCAATCTAATACACTGTGTAGAATGGTGAAACAAAAATAAAATTTGAAGAATATATCTCTGTGAGGGTAGGCTCAAATGCAGTATCTGCTGGCCCCAAAAGTAAATTCCACCTTTCCAACTGCTATTTGCAAGAAAGAAATAAAAAAATAAAAAAACGTGTGATCCAATGAAACACAGATGAGTCCCTGTGTTTTTTCAATGCTGGTGACCCAATGTCTTATTAGGTAGTATTTATATCATTCTGGATTGAACAGAATAAGGATATCTTGTAAATGCGGAAATAATTGCAGGGAATCAGCAGAAAATATGTTATTTAAACATTCTATTTCCCTTTGATACCAAGAGGTAAGATTCAGATTGTCGATAAGCTTTTCTAACATTTCTATTTAAATATTCAAGCATATTATCTATTTTATTTTTATTAAAATAATGTGAAAACAGGTGTTTTCACACCCTTTTTTGCATTATTTTACTATACCCTAAACAGTGGTGTCACAAGACAGGTGCGGGGCTGTGAGCAGCACCCGGGTGACACCAAAGTGCCAGCTCTTCTGCAGTGACAGGAGCCGAGTGCTGCAGCGTGATATTCACCTGCAGCACTCTGCTCCTGTCACAAATGATGGGCCAGCACTGCACTCAGCCAAGTCTCAGAGGGCAGCCAGCATGTCCGGGGATAATAGACGCGCCCCTGGATTGAAGAAACCGAGATCCCCCACAATGCCATGCCCCTTGTGTTAGACCATGTCCCCTTTTTGGGTGGACGTGCCTCCAGTGCAGGTGGGATAGTGCAGAGTGCACACTGGGTATCGCCACACCTGGTGACGCGTCTGTCCTTAAATGTAAAAAACTCCTCTATGCCCTGAAATTCTCATATTTTTGGATTGCACTTTGCATTTCCCATACCTATGATGGGAAATGCGATGTTGTCAGATTTACTAAAGGTAACTTGTAAAATAATAATAAAGGGAGTCTCACGAAATTAACACCATTTTAGGATGACATTATAGAGTCTTCCCTCCATGGAAGGACTTCACCAGATACGAGTTGGAGAGATCTCAGCAATTACCTCCCCTGTTTTCCTCTCTCCTGCCCTGAGTGCCCTGTCTAACACTGCTGGCACTAGCTGACCCATCATGCACCATCAGCCCACCAAGCTGATTGGCATAGTCCCCTCACCAAGCCAACAATGGCTTGTGAGTTGGTTATATAACTTCTTTAAAGAATGCTATAGCCCTGTCCCCTATTTTCAAGGAGTCTCAAGCTGAGGACACTAAATTTGGATAATCCGGTCTTGAGTGTCTAGGGATCCAGGTGAGGTCTGTCCAAGATTTGTGATCTAATTGGTGGGACCAATCCCTATCCTGACCAATCCCTAACCTGAGTGATAATCCATGCTTCCTGAGTTTGATGAATTTAAATGGACCTAGTCCCCTTTGCTTCCTAGATTTGAGCACAGTACAATGAAATCTGATTTACAGGGATTTCTGTTTCCATACATAAGAGGACATAATAGGGTTGGACTTATCTATATATCTATTGGTTACCAAATAGGAAACAGTGCAAAACATGAACATCAGTTTTGGTAAAAGCATAGTATTATTACACAGTAGGTCACCATCTGGCTCAACCAGGACACTTCATATTTCAGCCAAGCTTTCCTTAGATTTGTCAGCTCCACCAAAATGTTGAAATCTGAACGTTGAATACATGGCCAATGGTGAGTGGAATTTGATTGCCAAGATACAGTATGGGTTAGAGTCATTTTTACACACACACACACACACACACACACACACACACACACACACACACACACACACACACACACACACACACACACATATACATAGAGTATTTATATATATATATATATATATATACATAGAGTATATACATTTTGAAAGGAGGGCACCCCGGTGGCTGTTAAATGGACAGTGAGTGCCACTATTACACGTATGGATATACATAGAGTATATATATATATATATATATATATATATATATATTTATAAATTTGGATTGCAGTGCAATCAAAACTCACTCAAGGATATTTAGTAGGAGAGCCTCTGCTATGGTGACATTGAGTTTGTAGATGGAAGGTTCACTATATTCAGAGCCGGCCCCAACCAATATGATGCCCTAGGCAAGATTTTGGCTGGTGCCCCCTAGCACAATCGCTGGTTCCGCCTCTGACCTTGCACCTCTTTCCCAGCAACATCACCCCTCACCCATAGCAGTCCTTATTTTGGGGTTTGTACCCCCAATATTTTAAATAGGAATAGTTTGCACATTTTGCGCACAGCCCAAAAAGGGGTGTGCTTTTGCTGGCAAGGGGCATGGCCCCACAATAGTAACCCCAATTTCAATTACGCTACACAGTACTGCAACTTTATTCACATTTGAACATGCGATAGTATCCATAATTCATATTACATCCCACAGTAGTTTCACTTTACCTTAAATGTTACTCCTCACAGTAGAGCCCCTTATTCACATTACATCACACTGAATTGCTCCTTATTCACATTACACCACACCCTATTGCTCTTTATTCACATTAGACAACAGAGTAGTGCCCTTTCTATACGCAACGCCACATAGTAGAGCACCTTATACACATAGTGCCACACATTAGTAATGCATTTATACACATAATTCAACACACAGTAATGCCCCTTACACATATGAGACACATTATTAATGTCCTTATAAACATAATGTGCCTTACACATTATGACAACCTTTATTAATGCCCTTTTACACATAATGTCCCTTACACATATGCCGCACATTATTAATGCCCTTATACACATAATGACACATATAGTGCCCCCTGCACATTTGCTGCACATTATTAGTGTCCCTATACACATAATGAAACACATACAGTAGTACCCTGTTACACATATGCCGCACATTATTAATGCCCTTATACACATAATGAGACACATAGTGCCCCTTACACATATGTTGCACATTATTAATGCATTTTTACATGACACACATAATGCTCCTTACACATATTCCGAACACTACTGCACAACCAACCCACTCACATGCACACAGCACTCACACTGCCACTAACACTGTGACCTCTGCCTCTGCTTGGATAGAGATGTGTCCTCATAAATCTTGCCTCAATGCTAATGTCGGGCACCTTTTTTTTATGAAAATGCATCTTATTTGCATTGCTATGTGGCTAGGATGCACAAGCAGCTTCTGCTGATTAAACTGATATGCAGCATGCCTATATACTGTGTGAGATTGTGGCTGTATCTGCATATGCAATGCTGCACACAGAATATAGGCATGCCACATATCATTTTAATCAGCAGAAGCTGCTGATGCCCCTAGGTATATCAAATGCCCTAGACAATTGCCTAGTTTCCCTATGCCTATGGCCGGCTCTGACTATATTGGTCCAGCAAATGGTGTAGTCCTATAAAGTAAGTCTTCAGGTTAGAGACAAATAAAAATATATAATTTGTGGCATGTATCTCTAGGCCAGGGATGGAGAACCTTCGGCCCTCCAGCTGTTGTTGAACTACACATACCAGCATGCCTTGCTACAGTTTTGCTATTTGGCCATGCTAAAATTGTTGCAGGGCATGCTGGGATGTGTAGTTCAACAACAGCTGGAGGGCCGAAGGTTCCCCATCCCTGCTCTAGGCAAACCCCTGCAATATCAGAAAGAGCATATTGTTTCAACTATGGGTTCAAGTTCTTGTGGAAAAATTAAATGGAGAGGGGAAAACCCCTGCCATTTGCTATTATGAATGTGTCAGACATTGTTATAACCACTCTTAAGCTTTGTGTACTAGACAGTCTGGGGACCTTGGCCAACAGCACGATCGAAGGGACACGATATTAGTCGGCCGTATACACTGAATGATATAGTGCATGATTGTGCACTATATCGTTCACGGCTGCATTCAGCAGCATGACGTCAGTTGCCGAGCCGTCCCATTGGCAGTGCAGCACAGCTGATGGGACAACCCCGATGTTGACAGGCAGGAGCACTCAGTAGTGCTTACACACTGTATGATATGTCAGTCTGATCCGATGTATCGGATGACATAACGCCAAGTGTGTACCCAGCTTTAGATGGGTCCCCATACAAAACTAAGCCTTGAAGAGAGATAAAGTGGAGATAAAGTACCAGTCAATCAGCTCCTGTCATTTTTCAAACACCGCCTGTAACATGGCAGATAGGAGCTGATTGGTTAGCATTTTATCTCAGTCCACTTTATCTCCATCCAAAGCTTAGTAAATAGACCCCTAAGATGGAATGCAATCAGTGACAAACTGAGGCTCTAAAACAGTACTGGCATTTTAGTCCGCAGCATGCGAGTGTCAAGGGGGCATGATCATATCTCATGGGTGGCTGAGCGCCGGGAGGCGGAGCTGCTCGGCCAGCCCCTGTCTCTCTGGGTGCTGTAAGGCAGAACAGAGCTGCTTGGCCAGGCTTTTAGACCAGACCCACCCATCAGGCCATCATTCCTTCTGGCATTTGCCAGAAAAGCCAGATGGCCAGTCGGCCATTGAGTGCAATATATGGTCCTGGAAACCAAGTCTAGAATGTACCCAGTTCATATATTGCTAGTGTCTTTTGAAGGCAATTGCACCTAACAAGCTGTCCATATAGGAAAGACCAAAGTGTCACCAATCACCAACAAAATATTTGAATATATGCAAGAAATGGCTGTTATACAGGCACTAGTACAGTGCATTACATAATATATTCCCGAGTAAACCTGTCTCATTCCAAAACCTTATTTTCCATATTCACAATATGTGATATAGTTTATGAAATATAGCTTTAATGTCCTAAACTACATTACACTATTGAGTCTCCTTTTTACCTTTTATTTGAGGTGAATAACATACAGTACCTACCAAAGAAAATAGTAACATTGAAAGAATAAAGGTTTATTCCATAATTGTAATTTCTTGCATAGTATAGATTCATACATTTTAGGGTTAGGCTTAATGCATCACTTAGGCTTAGAATGACTGAGATTTAACGGAAATACCATCGTCAACATGCCGACTGTCGATATTCACAATGTAGACATTATGGCAATGTCTACTAGAGCAAGAGCGATGCAGCTGGTACATTGCATGGGGGCAGTGTGGGACGGGGGAATGAAGGGCCCACCAGGGGAATGAAGTGGTAGGGGCCCATGCTTAGGGGTTTGGCCAGTCTCCATCTGCCACAGAGGCTTGGCTAACCATTAGAGAGTGCATAGTATGAGCCCCTTGATAAATATATATATTAAATACTGCTAGTGCATGCATGATAATAATGTACCAGATTAATAACCGTAAAGCACTGGAGATAATATGCATAATGTATAATTCAAGTGCATAGTCTACAAACCTGATCTCTAGAGGAGGAGGTGGGGCCCCTCACAGTGGGGCCCACCGGGGGTTTCCCCCCTGTGGGCCTGTCCGGCCCTGCATAGGGGGTCCACCGTCATGAAGGGGCCGATAGCTGGCAATATTACCAGCAGACCAGCCAGGTACTAATAATGAGTCAGACTAACTCATTATAGTACGCTGACGGCCAGAGCAGTTGGCTGTAACGATATTGCGCCTGTAGGGTACTTTGTGTGACGTCTTTCTTGATGAGTACTGCGCTGCTTGCTACAAATGTGTATCACTAGGTGGGACTGTGTTTGAGCACTGCACAGGCATGCAGTTTAATGATTTTAGTAAAATAAATATTTGACATATAGGGTGAAGATGTCTAATTCAAAGCAATATTCATAAAAAAACAATGAGGTATTGATGATGCACTAAGGTGGACAACACCCAGAAATGAATTGGGGTGTGAAAGCTCATTTATGTCTATCATTTATATCCGATTATAGAGCATTATGTCTGATTTCAGTGGGATCAGCATTACAGTGATCATATGAAAAAATAAGTGACACCAACATGCTACTGTAGCTCAGGTATATAACTTAGAGTGCTGCTGTCGCGAAGGATGCAGGGCCCTAAGTTTGGCACCGTCGCTGCCCCGCAGCCGGGGCAGTCAAGAGCCGGGATGGGCCCAGGTACTTTTCAAGGGGTGTGGCCTAATCACAGGAGGTGTGGTTATGTACCCAAAAATACAGAAAAAAATAGTATTTGAAGCACCTCCAAGGCCACACTGCAGCCCACTACACAGAAGCGTGTGCTGGGCTGAGGAAAAGAGCTGCAGCTGCTGCCAGGTAAGAGAGAGGGGGCCTGTGCCCCTACTGAACCCTCACTAGGCCCCTCCATCAGACCTGGGCTGGGTAATTTGTACCCTCTCTCTCTGCACCACTGCCCGCAGCACCTGCCTTTGGCCTGTAGGGTGCCTAGAATGACACTTTGCACAATTCTCAGTGAGACGCATGGTGAACCGCACGCCGATGGGCTGAAGGCAGTAGGTTCAGAGAGAGTGAAGCCCCTGTTTATCGCAGCACAGCATCTCTTCAAGTCACCGCATAGTACTGTAGCTCTGGTTGGAAACGGAGCAGTAAAGGGGTGGAAAGAAACTTGGGACAGTAAACACTGCTTAACGCCTGTAACAGAGGCACCTATTTACGTAGCTCTGCTGCTGTAGACTTATTATCGCTGGTTGTTTGGTGGACTACATCATGCTGGTTAAATAGCTAATTATTGGAGATATTGGGAGCTCTCTCTATAAGTGGAGAACTATCCTTATTGAATTATATTGCACTTATAAGGGACTGGACCTGGGAGGCTGCATAGTTAGAATCATGTGAGTGGCTATTGTTTCTATGTGATCTGTATGTACCTGTTACTAAGGGGGGCTGTACTGCACACTCTAATTCTAAACATTATAAGAGTTGCTACGGTGCTAAGACTTGTAGTGCCACACAGAAAAAAAAGAAGAAGAGAAAATGCGCACTAAGAACACTGGCAATCAGAACAATTATAATAAACCCTGCAATCTAACATGGATTAAAATTGAAGTTCTTACATAATTTTTGGCCAGAAATGATGCTAAGAACCTCAATGTATTTAATATTGAGAAAGCCTTTTACAAACTCAGTCGTGAAAATTAATGTATTATATATTTGTACAGTATATATGCATTTTGTTTGTTTAGAGTATTTCATTATCTTTTGTTTTTTTGGCCACAGACTAATTATCTGAGTTGTATTCTTAATTACACCATACGAAAAGTTTGCTTTATCTATCTATCTATCTATCTATCTATCTATCTATCTATCTATCTATCTATCTATCTATCTATCTATCTGTGTGTATATATATATATATATATATATATATATTTTTTTTATTTTTTTATTTCTTCCATGTAATACACCTTTTTATTTAAATGTTTAATTGTTAATATAAGAAAATGTAACAGATTTTTATCCATAGCTACTTAATAGCAGAGCCTTTATTATTCTATTCTTTTGAGCTTTTCAGATGCAATGCTCCAGCTCTTGCAACTGTAGAGGTAGCAGTATGTTATGTATACATACCCATATTTAATCAATTACATACTGATTACATACTGATGTGTCCTTTTGTATTATAGCCGACGCTGTGGCACGCCATGACATGCATGCCGTGTAAAAGTGCCCACTAGTGGGCTAGTGTGCTGTGTTCGCACTTGCGATCCCATAGCCTGTAAAATAGACACGGATTGGTTGATACGTTACTCTGTCTACTTTATTTCTTCCAAGGTTTAATACATCTCTCCAGAGCCGGCCCTAACCAATATGGTGCCCTAGGCAAGATTTTGGCTGGTGCCCGCTAGCGCCACCGCTGGTTCCGCCTCTGACCTTGCACCTCTTTCCAAGCACCATCACCCCTCACCCATAGCAGTGCTTATTTTCGTTTTTGTACCCCCATACTGTATTTTAAATAGGAACAGTTCGCACATTTGGCGCACAGCCTATTAAGGGGTGTGTTTTTGCTGGCAAGAGGCATGGCCACACAATAGTAACCCCAATTCCAATTACGCCACACAATACTGCAACTTTATTCACATTTGATCATGTGATAGTGTCCATAATTCATATTACATCCCACAGTAGTATCACTTTAACTTAAACGTTACTCCTCACAGTAGAGCCCCTTATTCACATTACATAACACTGAATTGCTCCTTATTCACATTACACCACACCATATTGCTCTTTATTCACATTAGATGACACAGTAGTGCCCTTTCTATACGCAACGCCACATAGTAGAGCACCTTATACACATAATGCCACACATTAGTAATGCATTTATACACATAATTCCACACAGTAATGCACCTTACACATATGAGACACATTATTAATGTCCTTATAAACATCATGCACCTTACACATTATGACAACCTTTATTAATGCCCTTTTACACATAAAGTCCCTTGCACATATGCCGTACATTATTAATGCCCTTATACACATAATGACACACATAGTGCCCCCTACACATTTGCTGCACATTATTAGTGCCCCTATACACATAATGACAAACATACAGTAGTACCCTGTTACACATATGCCACACATTATTAATGCCCTTATACACATAATGACACACATAGTGCCACCTACACATATGTTGCACATTATTAATGCATTTTTACATGACATACATACTGCTCCTTACACATATTCCGAACACTACTGCACAACCAACCCACTCACATGCACACAGCACTCACACTGCCACTAACACTGTGACCTTTGCCTCTGCTTGGATACAGATGTGTCCTCATAAATCTTGCCTCAATGCTAACGTCAGGCACCTTTTTTATGAAAATGCATCTTATTTGCATTGCTATGTGGCTTGGATGCACAAGCAGCTTCTGCTGATTAAAATTATATGCAGCATGCCTATATATTGTGTGAGGCTGTGGCTGTATCTGCATATGAAATGCTACACACAGAATATCATTTTAATCAGCAGAATCTGCTGATGCCCCTAGGCATATCAAATGCCCTAGGCAATTGCCTAGTGTGCCTATGCCTATGGCCGGCTCTGCATCTCTCCAAAGTGTGCAATGTTAAAATCCAAAATGTCGGAAATTGTGACAGCATTTTGCAACATCCCTGTCCCTTTGCCGGAGCCTAAAAGTCACCACATACAACTTAAAGATGTGAGAATGTGTTTCAGTACAGTACAGAGATCTGTCTGAATATCCTTTTTAACACAGGCAAATAGGCATTCAAATAGAGAATTTAAAATTGCAAAATTAGGAATAGCTATACACATATGGGGCATAGCGGCAAACCAGTAAAATCGTTTTACCATGTTTAAAATTAAACTCTAGGCAAAATACATGAATAAAAATCCATTTGCCCTTGTATCCAGTGGCGGATCCAGGGGGGGGCACTCGGGCCCGTGCCCCCCCAGTCATTTCTGGCCTCCGTCCCATTCTCCCCCGGCGCCGCACAGGGAGATGACGGGCGCCCGCTGAGATTGTGTTACCAGCGGGCGCCCGTCTCCCTGCACAGCGGCAGCCGGAGGCAGGAGCTCAGTACTGAGCTCCGGCTTCCGGCGCTGTCACTGTGCGCTATGGGAGAGACGTCAGTCATGACGTCTCTCTCATAGTGCTGCTGAGTGACTGAGGAGCGGACGCCCGGGGAGGAGGAGGACTTCAGCGGCGCGGGAACGGGGCTCGGTAAGTATGTTTTTTATTTCCTTAATGCAGCGGGGGCATCTCCTGGGGGCAAACTACGGGGGACATTACTACTGGGGGGGCATCAACAAGGGGCATTACTACTGGGGGGGGGAACTACTGGGGGCATTATAACTGGGGGGCATCTACTGGGGGCATCACTACTGAGGGGTCATCTATTGGGGGCAGCTACTGGGGGACATTTTTACTGGGGGCCATCTACTGGGGTATTACTGCAGGGGGGTCATCTATTGGGGCAAACTCGTAGGGGGCATTATTACTGGGGGGTCATCTATTGGGGGCAGCTACTGGGGCATTATTACTTGGGGGCATCTACTGAGGGCATTACTACTGGGGGGTCATCTATTGGGGGCAGCTACTGGGGCATTATTACTGGGGGGCATCTACTGGGGGCATTACTACTGGGGGGGTCATCTATTGGGGGCAGCTACTGGGGGACATTTTTACTGGGGGGCATCTACTGGGGGCATTATTACTGGGGGGCATCTACTGGGGCATTACTACTGGGAGGTCATCTATTGGGGGCAAACTCATAAGGGGCATTACTACTGGAGGCAAACTACTGGAGGACATTATTACTGGGGGGCATCTACTGGGGGCAAACTACTGGGGGCCAACTACAAAGGTGCCAACTACTGGCGGCGTAACTACAGGGGCATTACTACTGGCGGCTTAACTACAGGGGCATTACTACTTGGGGGCTAAACTACAGGGGGGCCAAACTACTGGGGGCCAAACTACTGGGGAATAACTACAGGGGCCAAACTACTGGGGGCATTACTACTGAAGGCTAAGCTACAAGGGGGCATACCTACAGGGACTAAACTACAATGGGGCAAACTACAGGGGGGCATTACTACCGGTGGCTAAACTATTGGGGGCATTACCACTGGGAGGCTAAACTAAAGGGGGGGGGTAAACTACTGGGGTCATGACTGCAGGGGAATTACCACTGGGGGCATAATGACTGGGGGCATTACTACAGGCAACATTACTACTGGGGGCAATACGGGCATTGCAAAAGGGGCACCACTACTTGGGGGTCTATATAAGGGGCACTACCAGTACAGTGGACATTGCATAATGAGCGCTACAACTGTGGGCATTGTATAAGAAGCGCCACCTCACATGCACCGAAGCCGCACGCAAATGTACTTGCCCCTTCCATGGTGCCCCCCCTATCATTTTCTTCTGGATCCGCCCCTGCTTGTATCAGTGTGATATTTTTACTTTTAGTAGCTTAAAATGAAATAGTTTTTCCAGGTAGTCTCTATTACATGCATGCCAGGTCTAGTCCCTCTGAGGTATATATTGTAAAGAGCCTTAATCATGTGCTCTTCAGGCTGCAAATTCTTCATTATTTGTCCGATCATGACTTGCTCCAGTGCCTCCAGCCTGTCTGCTCAGCTGGGGACTTCATGACGGCACCAATCAAGCCAGTGACTATAAAAACTATACACTTGCTGCTCCACTTTTGACATTTTACTTTCTTTCATCATGGTATGTAAATGGATTTATTCAGAAACTGTTACCACTGCTCAACACAAAATGCCCTACGTTAAACAAAAAAACAACCTTTTCTTTATTATTACAAATAAGAAACCTAGAATAGCTTGTTATAAAAGAAGTACTTTCTTGTTTAATACATACAGTCAAGGGTGTAGCTAACATAGGTGCAGGCAGTGCAGCTGCTATGGGGCCCAGAGCTGAGAGGGGCCCACCTTCCCTGTCAAAGTTACATATGTTATATACATTTTCCGAAATTGGGTGGTACGTAGGGGTTCTTTCAATCTTTTTACTTGGGACCTGCAATATATCTAGGTATGCCCCTGGACCTGCTCATTGTAGTGTGGTATAAAATTAACTGAACGGCATTTTAATGTTGTAAAATATGAACCGGGGCTCTGTAATGAGGCACAATATGAATGGGGAGCACTATATATCATAATGTGAATTGGGGGTACTGTGCGGCATAATGTGTACTGACAGCTCTGAATTGTGACATAGGGTGCAATTCATAAAAGAAACTAGGGCACTATTATAGGGAATAACATTAAATAAGGCTCTACTATGGTTCAGAAAATTAACTAGGGCACTATTATAGGGCATACAATTAACAACTACTGCAGAGAAGTGTCTCTCTAGAAGCATTGGGACGGGGGCCCCTTCAAAGTGTTGCTATGGGGCCCATAAAGTTCTGGTTATGCCCCTGCATACAATAGCAGCAGTACTTTTTTGTGGAGGTTCTTAGGGGGACGTAGTACTGACACCTTTTTCTTTTTTGGTCTAATTTTTATTATTTATAACAAGTTCCAAAAGCAGAAATAAAGAAGGGAAATTATTTCCAAAATAAATAAAATAAGGTAATCTTTTATCAATTTGTAACTTTTGTTGAGTATTGGTGCCTTTCTTAATAGAAAAACAGCATTGCTAGTCAACATGTGACATTCCAGCTGCCATGGAACACATCCTAGCATACCCTGACAAAGTTTTGCTGTTAGTGCATGCTAAAGCTGCGGCAGGGCATGCTGTCATGTGTAGTTCCACAGCAACTGGAGTGCCAGGCGTCACACGCCCTTAGCTTAGTAAAAGTACCGTTTGCTGCAATGAAAGTTGTTTGTCTATTTGGGTAAGTCACTACAGCTTTGCTGGACAATGCACTTATTGCTACTTACAGAACTTCTTGCATGATTCCGTTAAGTTAGTACATTGGAGAGCAGCAACTATCAACTCATCCCAGGTTGTAGATGGGATTGAGATATACCTGCCGTCTTTTTAAGTGCCTGGGATAATGGGGGTCATTCCGAGTTGATTGCTCGCTGACGATTTTCGCAGCGCAGCGATCAGGTGAAAAAACTGCATTTATGTGCATGCGCACGCGCAATGTACGGGTACAAAGCTCTTTGTGGTTGTGCTCAGGTTCTAGTGAAGTTTTCCTTTGCACTGGGGGCCGCAAGAAGATTGACAGGAAGGGGGCGTTTCTGGGTGTCAACTGACCGTTTTCAGGGTGTGTTTGCAAAAACGCAGGCGTGTCTGAAAAAATGCAAGCGTGGCTGGGCGTTCGCTGGGCGGGTGTATGACGTCAAATCCGGACACGAATAGGCTGAAGTAATCGCAAACGCTTAGTAGGTTCAGAGCTACTCAGAAACTGCACAAATTGTTTTTGCAGAGCTCGGCTGCAGAGGCGTTCGCACTTCTGCTAAGCTAAAATACACTCCCCAGTGGGCGGCGGCATAGCGTTTGCACGGCTGCTAAAAACTGCTAGCGAGCGATCAACTCGGAATGAAACCCAGTGTTTCTTGGATCTCAAATGTGAAAGCCTGTAACACTGCATTTGAATAAACTGAAACACTGGGCACAGGTGGAAGCAAATTAATTATGTGACCTGTTAAGACAACTGATTGCATCACGGTTTATATAGATGTATATTAGTAAAAGAGGTGAATACCTATGCAGGGCCGGTGCAAGATTTCTGAGCTATTTCTCAGTGATATTTCATCCACTGCCCCTGCTTCTTCCAATTCATAATATGACACATGTCAGTGTCCCCAATTTATAAAATAAGATTTTAAACCAACCGGTAAATCTTTTTCTCGTAGTCTGTAGAGGATGCTGGGACTCCATAAGGACCATGGGGATAGACGGGCTCCGCAGGAGACATGGGCACTTTAAGAAAGACTTTGACTCTGGGTGTGCACTGGCTCCTCCCTCTATGCCCCTCCTCCAGACCTCAGTTAGAGAAACTGTGCCCAGAGGAGACGGACAGTACAAGGAAAGGATTTTTGTAATCCAAGGGCAAGATTCATACCAGCCACATAAATCACACCGTACAACTTGTGATATACTACCCAGTTAACAGTATGAAAAACAACATAGCATCAGTCCAAGACCGATGAAACTATAACATAACCCTTATGTAAGCAATAACTATATACAAGTCTTGCAGAAGTAGTCCGCACTTGGGTCGGGCGCCCAGCATCCTCTACGGACTACGAGAAAAAGATTTACCGGTAGGTTTAAAATCTTATTTTCCCTAACGTCCTAGAGGATGCTGGGACTCCGTAAGGACCATGGGGATTATACCAAAGCTCCCAAACGGGCGGGAGAGTGCGGATGACTCTGCAGCACCGATTGAGCAAACAGGAGGTCCTTCTCAGCCAGGGTATCAAACTTATAGAACTTTGCAAAGGTGTTTGACCCCGACCAAGTAGCAGTTCGGCACAGCTGTAGTGCCGAGACCCCTCGGGCAGCCGCCCAAGAAGAGCCCACCTTCCTAGTGGAATGGGCCTTAACCGATTTTGGTAACGGCAATCCTGCCGTAGAATGCGCCTGCTGAATCGTGTTACAGATCCAGCGAGCAATAGTCTGCTTTGAAGCAGGGCCGCCAACTTTGTTGGCTGCATACAGGACAAACAGTGCTTCTGTTTTTCTGATCCTAGCCGTTCTGGCCACGTAAATTTTCAAAGCCCTGACCACATCAAGGGACTCGGAATCCTCCAAGTCACGTGTAGCCACAGGCACGACAATAGGTTGGTTCATATGAAGGGATGAGACCACCTTAGGCAGGAATTGAGGACGGGTCCGCCAATTCCAAAACTCGCCTAGCCAAAACCAAGGCTAACAACATAACCACCTTCCAGGTGAGATATTTTCACTCCACTGTGGTTCAAACCAATGTGACTTAAGGAAACTTAACACCACGTTAAGGTCCCAAGGCGCCACCGGAGGTACAAAAGGAGGCTGAATATGCAGTACTCCCTTCACAAAAGTCTGTACTTCAGGTAATGAGGCCAATTCCTTTTGAAAGAAAATGGATAAGGCCGAAATCTGAACTTTTAATGGAGCCTAATTTTAGGCCCAAATTCACTCCAGTTTGTAGGAAGTGAAGAAAACGGCCCAGGTGGAATTCTTCCGTAGGAGCATTCCTGGCCTCACACCAAGAAACATATTTTCTCCATATTCGGTGAAAATGTTTAGATGTCACGTCCTTCCTAGCCTTTATTAGCGTAGGAATGACCTCATCCGGAATACCTGTTTCCGCTAGGATCCGGCGTTCAACCGCCATGCTGTCAAACGCAGCCGCGGTAAGTCTTGGAACAGACAGGGACCTTATTGTAACAAGTCCTGCCTTAGAGGAAGATCATGTGTGAGCATTTCATGCAGATCCGGATACCTTTTCCTTCGTGGCCAATCTGGAACAATGAGAATTGTTCTCACTCTTCCTTTTTCTTATTATCCTCAACACCTTGGGTATGAGAGGAAGAGGAGGAAACACATATACCGACTGGAACACCCACGGTGTCAATAGGGCATCCACAGCTACCGCCTGAGGGTCTCTTGACCTGGCGCAATACCTTTGTAGCTTTTTGTTGAGACGGGATGCCATCATGTCTATTTGGGGTAGTCCCCACCGACTTGCAATCTGCGCGAAGACTTCCTGACGAAGTTCCCACTCTCCCGGATGCAGATCGTGTCTGCTGAGGAAGTCCCGGAATGAACACTGCTGACAGAGCGCTTACATGATTCTCCACCCAGCGAAGAACTCTGGTGGCTTCCGCCATTGCCACTCTGCTCCTTGTGCCGCCTTGGCGGTTTACATGAGCTACTGCGGTGATGTTGTCTGACTGGATCAGAACTGGTCGAGTAAGATCTCCGCTTGACGTAGGGCGTTGTATATGGCCCTTAGTTCCAGGATGTTGATGTGAAGACAAGTCTCTTGACTTGACCAAAGTCCTTGGAAATTTCTTCCCTGTGTGACCGCTCCCCAACCTCGGAGGCTCGCGTCCGTGGTCACCAGGATCCAGTCCTGAATGCCGAACCTGCGGCCCTCTAGAAGGTGAGCACTGTTTAGCCACCACAGGAGAGATACTCTGGCCCTGGGGGACAGGGTGATCCGCTGATGCAATTGCAGATATGACCCAGACCATTTGGCCAATAGGTCCCATTGGAAGGCCCTTGCATGGAATCTGCTGTATGGAATGGCTTCGTATGTTGCCACCATCTTTCCCAGAACTTGAGTGCAATGATGTACTGACACTTGTTTTGGTTTCAACAAGTTCATTACTAGAGTCATGAGTTCCTGCGCTTTTTCCTTCGGAAGAAAAACCCTTTTCTGGTCTGTGTCCAGAATCATGCCCAAGAAGGGCAGACGAGTTGTAGGATTCAGCTGCGACTTTGGAATATTGAGAATCCAGCCGTATCGCTGTAACACATTCAGTGAAAGTGATACGCTGCTCAGCAACTTCACCCGTGATCTCACTTTTATGAGGAGATCGTCCAAGTACGGGATAATTGTGACACCCTACTTGTGCAGGAGCACCATAATTTCCGCCATTACCTTGGTGAAAATTCTCGGGGCCGTGAAAAGCCCAAACGGCAACGTCTGAAATTGGTAATGACAATCCTGTACCGCCAATCTCAGGTACGCCTGATGAGGAGGATATATGGGGACATGCAGGTATGCATCCTTTATGTCCAGAGATACCAAAAAATCTCCCCCTTCTAGGCTGGCGATGACCGCCCTGAGTGATTCCATCTTGAACTTGAACCGTTTTAAGTAAAGGTTCAGGGATTTTAAATTTAAAATGGGTCTGACCGAACCGTCCGGTTTCGGAACCACAAACAGAGTTGAGTAGTACCCCTGCCCTCTTTGAAGCAGGGGAACCTCTACCACCACTTGTTGCAGACACAATTTGTGAATCGCATGTAACACTATCTCCCTTTCCAGGGGTTGTTTCGGTAGGGCCGATTTGAAAAACCGTCGAGGAGGCACTTCTTCGAATTCCAGCTTGTAACCCTGGGAAACAATTTCTATTGCCCATGGATCCACCTGTGAGTGGACCCAGACGTGGCTGAATAGTCGAAGACGTGCCCCCACAAGAGCTGACTCCCTCAGGGGAGCCCCAGCTTCATGCGGTGGATTTAGCCGAGGCCGGGGAGGACTTCTGTTCCTGGGAACTAGCTGTGTTGTGCAGCTTTTTCCCTCTGCCCTTACCTCTGGCAAGAAAGGACGATCCACGTGCTCTCTTGCTTTTATTGGAACGAAAGGACTGCATTCGATAATGAGGCGCTTTCTTAGATTGTGAGGGAATATATGGCAAAAAATTTGATTTACCTGCCGTAGCCGTGGAGACGAGATCCGAGAGGCCCTCTCCGAACAATTCCTCACCCTTGTAAGGCAACAACTCCATATGCCTCTTTTAGTCGGCATCACCTGTCCATTGCATGTTCCACAGGACACGTCTAGCAGAAATCGACATAGCGTTGACTCTAGAACCCAGTAGACTAACGTCTCTTTGGGCATGTCTTATATATATATATGACAACATATTTTACATATATATATATATATATACAAACACTAGGGACAATAACATGGTATCCTTATCTAGGGTTTCAATCTCCGCTGATAAGGTATCTGTCTACGCTGCTACAGCGCTATAAACCCATGCCGACACAATCGCCGGTCTGAGTAGTGTACCAGAATGTGTGTAAATGGACTTCAAAGTACTTTTACTGCATGCTATCTGCAGGATCCCTGAGGATAGCTGTAAAGTCAGCGCTACCTTTTTCGGGTAAACGTGTCAATGCCTTGTACACCCTAGGAAGATTCCCATTGTATCCTGGCCCCATTAGGGAAAGGATACTCCCTGAGAATTCTTTTTGGGAAGCTGCAGCTTCTTGTCTGGAGATTCCAGCTCTTTTTCTTAATGAGAGGAGGGAAATTTACCTCAGCTTTCTTCCCCTTAAACATGTGTACCCTCGTGTCAGGGACAGATGAGTCATCAGTGATATGCAAAACATCTTTTATTACTATAATCATATATTGAATACTTTTCTGCCAGTTTTGGTTGTACTTTGTATTATCGTAGTCGACACTGGAGTCAGACTCCGTGTCGATATCAGTGTCTATTATTTTAGATAGTGAGCGTTGTGAGACCCTGAAGGTCTCTGTGACATAGGGACAGACATGGATAGATTCCCTGTCTGTTCTCTAATCTTTTGTGTAATAAATTCATCTTAGCACTTAATTTCACATATCCAATCAGGCGTCGGCGTTGTCAACGGAGACACCACACACACACACATTTGCTCCATCTCCTCCTTAGGAGAGCCTTTTACCTCAGACATGTCGACACACACGTACCGACACACCACACACTCAGGGAATGCTCTTCTGAAGACAGTTCCCCCACAAGGCCCTTTGGAGAGACAGAGAGAGAGTATGCCAGCACACACCCCAGCGCAATATGACTCAGGAAAAACACAGCAATTTAATGTTTACCCCGTAGCGCTGTTATTATTATCTGCGCCGAATTATGTGCCCCCCCCTTTTTTAAAACCCTCTCTTCTACCGTCGTATAAGCAGGGGAGAGTCCGGGGAGCTTCCTCTCAGCGGTGCTGTGGAGAAAAACATGGTGCTGGTGAGTGTTGAGGGAGAAGCCCCGCCCCCTCGGCGGCGGGCTTCAGTCCCGCTAAAAGTGTAAAATTGGAAGGGGGCTCATGCATATATACAGTGTCCAGCTGTATATATGCTCTCTTTTGCCAAATAAGAGGTTTATATTGCTGCCCAGGGCGCCCCCCCCTGCGCCCTGCACCCTTACAGTGACTGCCGTTTGTGAGGTGTATGGGAGCAATGGCGCACAGCAGCAGTGCTGTGCGTTACCTCAGTGAAGATCAATGAAGTCTTCTGCCGCCTCTGATGATCTTTTCCTCTCATACTCACCCTGCTTCTATCTTCCGGCTCTGTGAGGAGGACGGCGGCGCGGCTCCGGGATGAACTCCAGGGTGAGACCTGTGTTCTGACTCCCTCTGGAGCTAATGGTGTCGAGTAGCCTAAGAAACAGAGCCCTGAAACTCAGAGAAGTGGGTCTGTTTCTCTCTCCTCAGTCCCTCGATGCAGGGAGTCTGTTGCCAGCAGGCTCCCTGAAAATAAAAAACCTAACAAAAATGCTTTCTTACAGGAAACTCAGGAGAGCTCCTGAAATGCACCCAGCTCCTCTGGGCACAGTATCAAACTGAGGTCTGGAGGAGGGGCATAGAGGGAGGAGCCAGTGCACACCCAGAGTCAAAGTCTTTCTTAAAGTGCCCATGTCTCCTGCGGAGCCCGTCTATCCCCATGGTCCTTACGGAGTCCCAGCATCCTCTGGGACGCTAGAGAAATGGGGAATGGAGGCAGCATGTGTTTGCAAAAGCTCAATAGCTGAAAGCTTCTGAAGTAGATACAACTGTAACATGTTTCTCTGCCTAAATTGCCATCCAGTATTCACAGATTATCACTAACAGCAACAGGCAAAATAAAGGTTTTATGATAGCTGGGAGATACTATAAGGCAATTTGGTCGGACATTCTGAATCAGTGTTACTGCATTAATATTATGATATTGGTAGATATAATGAACATTCTTAAAGTTATATTTAGATTGCGATATCATCATTGATCCTATGTTAATATTCTCTCCACTAACCTTCAGTGTTGCAATACCGTGGTACTACACCGTTACCATGCCGTAGGAATCCAATTTTATACAGTATAATAATAGTTAATAAGAACTATTTGTTTATGTGAACTGGGTAAGGTATATGAGGTAACAATAGGCAGTGCCCTTTGTCATTTCTGTGAGTTTCTTTACTTAATAGAATGCTTCATTTACGGTTATTAAAATATAAGACAAGACAAGGTTATTAAAATATAAGACAATTTCAGTGATTTGTGACTCAGTTCACCAGTTTTCTCTGGAATGTGCTGAATAACTTACTCCAATCACATTGCATGTGAAGTAAAGTAGCCAATCAGCAAGCAGTAGGGAATACAGAGTACATCTGAAATCACAACTGAGGCCTAATTCACTAAGGATTGCAAATGCTGCAATTACAGTCCTTACTTAGCAATGCAAATGCAGGAGGAAGTGCATACAACCTCCTCCCTGCATTTGTGACGCGATCGCATCTCAGATGAACATCGTGACCATCGGTCGTGATGTTCATCTGCGACGGCAGGCTGAGTAAGCTTAAGCTTTTACAGCCTTGCCATCGCAGTGCGGCTTCCAAGATCAAGGTAACTGTGTCTCGTGACTGTCCTTGTGGAAAACGGGGTGACATGCCTCCGTTTTCCCCAATGCCAGCCACCCCATCCCTCCAGGCGAACTCCGCTGCCTGTAAATCAGGCAGAGGCATTGGCATATATGCACAGCGGTTTGCGATCCTTACTGAATTGTGCATGAAATCCTTACTGAATTAGCCCCCCAGTTCCAGTGACTTTTTGCAGCAATTTGAGAATGACAGTGATGTGACAACAGTACTACAATAGGAAGGTCATCCTCAGAGGGATCCTCTGAGGGAACAAATTTACTCTCATGCTCAGACTTGCTCAGATGAAGATGGAAATATACAATAAATCAAAGTGAGAATGGGCAAAAATAGTAAATGTAAGCAGACAATCCCATATTGCCAAACACATTGTACAAGAATAGAAGCAATGCTTATGTAAATGGGACTGAAGTAAACAACAGTAGTGCTGATATATTCTCATTTAACTTATTTAAAATGAAAAACTTGTAATGGGCGGCAAACATTAGTCAGCTGTGCATAATGCAAGGCAATACGGCAATTATTATGTGCAGATACTGGTGACATAACTTCATAAAATGAAATGACAATAGACATCCTATTTCCAAGACCTGCAATGTAACAAGCAGTGTTGATGATGATAAAATAGCCGTATAATAAGATGCAGCTGTCATTTAGCAGGTACATAAGAAGAAGAATATATAAAATTATTCAAATTGCCTTAAGAAGCACAATTACATCGAGTTTACGGCTAACAAAAAATGATATTGTAAATCAAAGTGTTATTTATAGCCTAAACCAGTAAGACAATGTCAGACAGAACTGTGGTTGCAGATTCTCCATCACCAACAAACTCACAAACAAGCACCAAGAAAGTTCCCAATTCATGAAATAAAAGTCATACTTTTATTATCAGTTGATATGGCAAGCTGACAATGTGTTGTCTGGGAAGTTTTTACATGGATAAAATGACATTGGTCAAGTGTGACGCAAGATCACATAGACTCAATTAGGGTCGCTGAGAAACAAAACTTGGAATTTCGGCACTGATCCAACTTTGGGAAGCATCCAAATCTCATTAGAGCAAAACACGTAAATCCTGGCAAATTAGATTACATTCCAAAATGAGAAATGAACATGTTAGTTGTGTATCATCCAGCACTGTTTCACTTGTGCATTCTAATGACAACGGTGATGTGCAAATTGTTAGTTCTAGAGTTATCACTAAAGTTATCACTATTTCATGTATAAGGGGAAGGAGGGTTCTGGTATGAATGGTCGACCAGGTTGAGGTCGACAGTCAAAATGTTGACCACTATTGGTCGACATTGACATGGTCGACATGGGCAAATGGTCGACACATGAAAATGGTCGACATGGGACAGGATGACTCGTGAAAAGGTCAACATGGATTTTTAAACAGTTTTTGGTGTAATTTTTTCTGTAACATGACCAGGAACCCCAATTAGTGCGCTGCGTCCCATTGCATGGTTTGCTTCGCTAGGTTACTATTCCCAATCGTAGTCCATGTGAATGGTAAAGTATGAAAAAGTTTTAAAAATCTGTTTTTTTTTTTTTAAAAAAGCCATGTTGACCTTTTCATGTTTCAACCTGTCCCGTGACGACCATTTTAATGTCTTGACCATTTACAAGTGTCGACTAATAGTGGTTGACCTAGTGACTGTTGACCTAAGTATGGTCAACCTACCAAGCAGATACTGGGAGGAGATGTATCAAACCTTTTAGAGAGGATAAGAGGAGTTCATGCCAACAGCAGCCAATAAGATTCCACCTATCATTTTATAGAACCTACTACATAAATGATAGCTAGAATTTGATTGGTTGCTTACAGCAACACCTCCACTTGTCCTCTTTAGAAGGCTTGTTACATTTCCCTCACAGGCAGAAGGACACAAACACCAGGGGTCAGTCCATCAATGCAGACGAAGATAAAAAAATAAAATGACTATAAATGATGACTATCAATTTCATACAGAAAATTCTGATTCAGGAAACTACAGGAATCCAGAAAAACTCAAACACATCACCTGTAACCTATCACTTTCAAAATGTTTATATACTGTATGCCCTATTGAATGAAAGCTCTGTTTGTAATAATCTAACCTCTATCAATGACTTCTTCTCAAACAACCTCAACTTTTTGAAAATAAAAGAATGATGACTCACAGTCTGACACTGCCTCTCCCCCAGATTGGAAGAAGATTGTTGGGTTAGAATATTCCTTTCCCCTCACTGAACAGTTACAGTTCAACCAATTACTGTATTCCTTGACATCTTTTGAAGTGCATACTATACCGGTTTTTAATCCTTCTCTCTGCAAGATGCTGTGATCTTTCATTCCTCTGGATAGGTTTATCATGTTAACAGTGACCATGTCCGAATTCATAATGTTCACATAAGAATGGTCATAATGTCAACAGCGAACATGTCAATATTACCTGTTACATACATCTAAGAAACATTTCAGGAATACGCAGATATAGGGCCACGGGAGCGGGCCTGGGCCAAGGGTACTAGGGGGACATGACCAAATTCCAAGGGTACTAGGGGGACATGACCAACCTCCTGAGGGTGATTCTGGTGGCTGCACAGGGAAACCTCTATCCCCCTCCACAGTGTTGCAAAAAGAGATAACCACCTTTGCAGCTGACCTGGGCCCAGGTCCTCACTAGGCCCCTCAAGAAGCTCGGCCCAGTGTAATTAGTATTTACTCCCCACCCCCTCTCGGCATCAGATTTTGTTTAATCTTTAATATATGCATTTCACTATCTCACACATTGATTATTGCAACTTCCTCCTTACAGGTCTCCCATAACCGGACTTTCCAACTAAAATCTATTTATAATAACCTGGCTACTACAATATTTTTCCTTGCAAAATATGCTTCTACTGTAGCTCCATGCTGTTAGTTCCTAAACTGATTACATGTACTTTACCCTATCAAATCTAAAATAGTTCTACAAACATACAAGACCATTAACAAAACGGCACCAATAATACATCTATTGCCTTTTCTCAATATATCTCTCAACTTGACCACTGCACGTGTGCCAAGATGTGTGCATCTTTCCCACACTCATTACTTGCTCTTATGCTTGCTTATGTAACATACTGTAGGGGTCTATTTGCTAAGCCTTGTATAAAGATAAAGTGGACGGAGATATCAACTCCTAACTGCCATGTTATAGGCTGTGTTTGAAAAATAACAAGAGCTGGTTGGTAGGTACTTTGGGGGTCATTCCGAGTTGATCGCTAGCTGCTTTCGTTCGCTGCGCAGCGATTTGGCAAAAAAACTGCACTTCTGCACATGAGTATGCGGCGCAATGCGCATGCGCGTCGTACTATTACAACGAATTATGTAGTTTCACACAAGATCTAGCAAAGCTTTTCAGTCGCACTGCTGGCCGCAGAGTGATTGACAGGAAGAGGGTGTTTCTGGGTGTCAACTGACCGTTTTCAGGGAGTGTTCAAAAAAACACAGTCGTGCAGGAAAAACGCAGGCGTGGCTGGTCGAATGCAGGGCGTGTTCGTGACGTCAAAACAGGAACTGAACAGTGTGAAGTGATCCCAAGTACTGAGTAGGTTTTGAGCTACTCTGAAACTGCACAAAAAAACATTGTAACCGCTCTGCGATCCTTTAGTTCGCACTTCTGCTAAGCTAAAATACACTCCCACTGGGAGGTGGCATAGCGTTTGCACGGCTGCTAAAAACTGCTAGCGAGCGATCAACTCGGAATGACCCCCCTTATCTCCATCCAATTTATGTCTCTCCAAGGCTTAGTAAATAGACCCCTTATTTTGACGGGGGTCTGGGACTCCAGGTCGACAACAGAAAGGTCGACACACCTTAGGTCGACACCAATTGGTCAACACACTGTGGGTCGAAATGGACAAAAGGTCGACATGGGCAAAAGGTCGACAGGAACAAGGTCGACGTGGAAAAAGGTCGACATGAGTTTTTTTATGTTTTTTTTGTGTCGTTTTCTTCGTAGAGTGACCGGGAACCCCAATTAGTGCACCGCGCAGAGCCGGCCCTAGCTATAGGCAGACTAGGCAATTGCCTAGGGCATCTGCCTTTACCTAGTTGCCGGTTCAACTATCATTTGGTAGTGAGGGGGGGCACCCGCTGTTCGGCGCTGTCGGCGTCTCTGCTCTTCCATTATTAGAGCAGAGCTGCCTGCGGTAGCGCCGGAGGATGGAGTGGGTGAGGGCGAAAAATAAGAATTTACTTACCGATAATTCTATTTCTCGTAGTCCGTAGTGGATGCTGGGGACTCCGTCAGGACCATGGGGAATAGCGGCTCCGCAGGAGACAGGGCACAAAAGTAAAAGCTTTAGGATCAGGTGGTGTGCACTGGCTCCTCCCCCTATGACCCTCCTCCAAGCCTCAGTTAGGATACTGTGCCCGGACGAGCGTACACAATAAGGAAGGATTTTGAATCCCGGGTAAGACTCATACCAGCCACACCAATCACACTGTACAACCTGTGATCTGAACCCAGTTAACAGCATGATAACAGCGGAGCCTCTGAAAAGATGGCTCACAACAATAATAACCCGATTTTTGTAACAATAACTATGTACAAGTATTGCAGACAATCCGCACTTGGGATGGGCGCCCAGCATCCACTACGGACTACGAGAAATAGAATTATCGGTAAGTAAATTCTTATTTTCTCTGACGTCCTAAGTGGATGCTGGGGACTCCGTCAGGACCATGGGGATTATACCAAAGCTCCCAAACGGGCGGGAGAGTGCGGATGACTCTGCAGCACCGAATGAGAGAACTCCAGGTCCTCCTCAGCCAGGGTATCAAATTTGTAGAATTTTGCAAACGTGTTTGCCCCTGACCAAGTAGCAGCTCGGCAAAGTTGTAAAGCCGAGACCCCTCGGGCAGCCGCCCAAGATGAGCCCACCTTCCTTGTGGAATGGGCATTTACATATTTTGGCTGTGGCAGGCCTGCCACAGAATGTGCAAGCTGAATTGTACTACACATCCAACTAGCAATCGTCTGCTTAGAAGCAAGAGCACCCAGTTTGTTGGGTGCATACAGGATAACAGCAAGTCAGTTTTCCTGACTCCAGCCGTCCTGGAAACATATATTTTCAGGGCCCTGACAACATCTAGCAACTTGGAGTCCTCCAAGTCCCTTGTAGCCGCAGGTACCACAATAAGCTGGTTCAGGTGAAACGCTGACACCACTTTAGGGAGAAACTGGGGACGAGTCCGCAGCTCTGCCCTGTCCGAATGGACAATCAGATATGGGCTTTTGTGAGACAAAGCCGCCAATTCTGACACTCGCCTGGCCGAGGCCAGGGCCAACAGCATGGTCACTTTCCATGTGAGATATCTCAAATCCACAGATTTGAGCGGTTTAAACCAATGTGATTTGAGGAATCCCAGAACTACGTTGAGATCCCACAGTGCCACTGGAGGCACAAAAGGGGGTTGTATATGCAGTACTCCCTTGACAAACTTCTGGACTTCAGGAACTGAAGCCAATTCTTTCTGGAAGAAAATCGACAGGGCCGAAATTTGAACCTTAATGGACCCCAATTTGAGGCCCATAGACACTCCTGTTTGCAGGAAATGCAGGAATCGACCGAGTTGAAATTCCTCCGTGGGGCCTTCCTGGCCTCACACCATGCAACATATCCTCTTACGGAATGCCTTTTTCCCTTAGGATCCGGCGTTCAACCGCCATGCCGTCAAACGCAGCCGCGGTAAGTCTTGGAACAGACATGATCCTTGCTGAAGCAAGTCCCTTCTTAGTATCTCTTGAAGTTCCGGGTACCAAGTCCTTCTTGGCCAATCCGGAGCCACGAGTATAGTTCTTACTCCTCTCCGTCTTATAATTCTCAGTACCTTGGGTATGAGAGGCAGAGGAGGGAACACATACACCGACTGGTACACCCCCGGTGTTACCAGAGCGTCCCAGCTATTGCCTGAGGGTCTCTTGACCTGGCGCAATACCTGTCCAGTTTTTTGTTCAGACGGGACGCCATCATGTCCACCTTTGGTCTTTCCCAACGGTTCACAATCATGTGGAAGACTTCCAGATGAAGTCCCCACTCTCCCGGGTGGAGGTCGTGCCTGCTGAGGAAGTCTGCTTCCCAGTTGTCCACTCCCGGAATGAACACCGCTGACAGTGTTATCACATGATTTTTCGCCCAGCGAAGAATCCTTGCTGCCATTGCCCTCCTGCTTCTTGTGCCGCCCTGTCTGTTTACGTGGGCGACTGCCGTGATGTTGTCCGACTGGATCAGCACCGGTTGACTTTGAAGCAGAGGTCTTCCTAGGCTCAGAGCATTGTAAATTGCCCTTAGCTCCAGTATATTTATGTGGAGAGAAGTCTCCAGACTTGACCACACTCCTTGGAAATTTCTTCCCTGTGTGACTGCTCCCCAGCCTCTCAGGCTGGCATCCGTGGTCACCAGGACCCAGTCCTGAATGCCGAATCTGCTGCCCTCTAGTAGATGAGCACTCTGCAGCCACCACAGAAGAGACACCCTTGTCCCTGGAGACAGGATTATCCGTTGATGCATCTGAAGATGCGATCCGGACCATTCGTCCAGCAGATCCCACTGAAAAATTCTTGCGTGAAATCTGCCGAATGGAATCGCTTCGTAAGAAGCCACCATTTTTCCCAGGACTCTTGTGCATTGATGCACTGACACTTGGCCTGGTTCTAGGAGGTTCCGAACTAGCTCAGATAACTCCCTGGCTTTCTCCTCCGGGAGAAACACCTTTTTCTGGACTGTGTCCAGAATCATCCTTAGGAACAGCAGACGTGTCATCGGAATCAGCTGCGATTTTGGAATATTTAGAATCCACCCGTGCTGTCGTAGAACTACTTGAGATAGTGCTACTCCGACCTCCAACTGTTCTCTGGACCTTGCCCTTATCAGGAGATCGTCCAAGTAAGGGATAATTAAGACGCCTTTTCTTTGAAGTAGAATCATCATTTCGGCCATTACCTTGGTAAAGACCCGGGGTGCCGTGGACAATCCAAACGGCAGCGTCTGAAACTGATAGTGACAGTTCTGTACCACGAACCTGAGGTACCCTTGGTGAGAAGGGCAAATTGGGACATAGAGGTAAGCATCCTTGATGTCCAGGGACCCATATAGTCCCCTTCTTCCTGGTTCGCTATCACTGCTCTGAGTGACTCCATCTTGATTTGAACCTTTGTATGTAAGTGTTCAAAGATTTCAGATTTAGAATAGGTCTCACCGAGCCGTCTGGCTTCAGTACCACAAATAGTGTGGAATAATACCCCTTTCCTTGTTGTAGGAGGGGTACTTTGATTATCACCTGCTGGGAATACAGCTTGTGAATTGTTTCCAATACTGCCTCCCTGTCGGAGGGTGACGTTGGTAAAGCAGACTTCAGGAACCTGCGAGGGGGAGACGTCTCGAATTTCCAATCTGTACCCCTGGGATACTACTTGTAGGATCCAGGGGTCCACTTGCGAGTGAGCCCACTGCGCGCTGAAACTCTTGAGACGACCCCCCACCGCACCTGAGTCCGCTTGTACGGCCCCAGCGTCATGCTGAAGACTTGGCAGAAGCGGTGGAGGGCTTCTGTTCCTGGGAAGGGGCTGCGTGCTGCAGTCTTCTTCCCTTTCCTCTACCCCTGGGCAGATATGACTGGCCTTTTGCCCGCTTGCCCTTATGGGGACGAAAGGACTGAGGCTGAAAAGACTGTGTCTTTTTCTGCTGAGATGTGACTTGGGGTAAAAAAGGTGGATTTTCCAGCTGTTGCCGTGGCCACCAGGTCCGATGGACCGACCCCAAATAACTCCTCCCCTTTATACGGCAATACTTCCATGTGCCGTTTGGAATCTGCATCACCTGACCACTGTCGTGTCCATAAACATCTTCTGGCAGACATGGACATCGCACTTACTCTTGATGCCAGAGTGCAAATATCCCTCTGTGCATCTCGCATATATAGAAATGCATCCTTTAAATGCTCTATAGTCAATAAAATACTGTCCCTGTCAAGGGTATCAATATTTTCAGTCAGGGAATCCGACCAAGCCACCCCAGCGCTGCACATCCAGGCTGAGGCGATCGCTGGTCGCAGTATAACACCAGTATGTGTGTATATACTTTTTAGGATATTTTCCAGCCTCCTATCAGCTGGCTCCTTGAGGGCGGCCGTATCTGGAGATGGTAACGCCACTTGTTTTGATAAGCGTGTGAGCGCCTTATCCACCCTAGGGGGTGTTTCCCAACGCGCCCTATCTTCTGGCGGGAAAGGGTATAACGCCAATAATTTTCTATCGGGGGAAACCCACGCATCATCACACACTTCATTTAATTTATCTGATTCAGGAAAAACTACAGGTAGTTTTTTCACACCCCACATAATACCCTTTTTTGTGGTACTTGTAGTATCAGAAATATGTAACACCTCCTTCATTGCCCTTAACATGTAACGTGTGGCCCTAATGGAAAATAAGTTTGTTTCTTCACCGTCGACACTGGAGTCAGTGTCCGTGTCTGTGTCTGTGTCGACCGACTGAGGTAATGGGCGTTTTAAAGCCCCTGGGGTAAATTTACTAAGATTCGTATTTTCCCGTTTCAGGTCAAAGTTCAATCACGAATGACATCGAAAGTGTAAAACTGCAACGTTTTGAATTTGTTACGATGGATTTACTAAGCTGTCGTATTCGGGTTTTTCTTTTCTTCCGATGTCGATGTCATTCGTGGTTTTTTTGTGTTTTTTACGGCAGTGATTAGCAAAACACTGCCGACTTTTTTACAATTAATCTCGGCCGGATCTGTGTGATCCGTGCTGGGGTTCTATTTTTTTTTTTTTTTTAATTAAACACTGTAAAATTTTTAAAAAAAATTGCGTGGGGTCCCCCCTCCTAAGCATAACCAGCCTCGGGCTCTTTGAGCCGATCCTGGTTGCCGAAATATGGGAAAAAAAATGACAGGGGTTCCCCCATATTTAAGCAACCAGCATCGGGCTCTGCGCCTGGTCCTGGTCCCAAAAATACGGGGGACAAAAAGAGTAGGGGTCCCCCGTATTTTTAAAACCAGCACCGGGCTCCACTAGCTGGACAGATAATGCCACAGCCGGGGGTCACTTTTATATAGTGCCCTGCGGCCGTGGCATCAAAAATCCAACTAGTCACTCCTGGCCGGGGTACCCTGGGGGAGTGGGGACCCCTTCAATCAAGGGGTCCCCCCCCCCAGCCACCCAAGGGCCAGGGGTGAAGCCCGAGGCTGTCCCCCCCCATCCAATGGGCTGCGGATGGGGAGGCTGATAGCCTTTGTTGTAAAAGAAAAGATATTGTTTTTAGTAGCAGTACTACAAGGCCCAGCAAGCCTCCCCCGCATGCTGGTACTTGGAGAACCACAAGTACCAGCATGCGACGGAAAAACGGGCCCGCTGGTACCTGTAGTACTACTACTAAAAAAATACCCAAAAAAAGACAAGACACACACACCGTGAAAGTATAATTTTATTACATACATACACACATACATACATACTTACCTTAAGTTCCCACGCAGGTCGGTCCTCTTCTCCAGTAGAATCCAAGGGGTACCTGTTGAAGAAATTATACTCACGAGATCCAGGGGTCCAGGCTCCTCGGGAAATCCAGGGGTAATCCACGTACTTGAAAAAAATAACAAAACGGTGTCCCGACCACGAACTGAAAGGGGACCCATGTTTGCACATGGGTCACCTTTCCACGAATGCCAGAAACCCACTTTGACTTCTGTCTAAGTGGGTTTCTTCAGCCAATCAGGGAGCGCCACGTTGTAGCACTCTCCTGATCAGCTGTGTGCTCCTGTCCTCACTGACAGGCAGCACACGGCAGTGTTACAATGTAGCGCCTATGCGCTACATTGTAACCAATGATGGGAACTTTCTGCCCTGCTGTTGACCTAAAGTGACGTCACCGCTGAGCAGAAAGTTCCCAGCATTGGTTACAATGTAGCGCATAGGCGCTACATTGTAACACTGCCGTGTGCTGCCTGTCAGTGAGGACAGGAGCACACAGCTGATCAGGAGAGTGCTACAACGTGGCGCTCCCTGATTGGCTGAAGAAACCCACTTAGACAGAAGTCAAAGTGGGTTTCTGGCATTCGTGGAAAGGTGACCCATGTGCAAACATGGGTCCCCTTTCAGTTCGTGGTCGGGACACCGTTTTGTTATTTTTTTCAAGTACGTGGATTACCCCTGGATTTCCCGAGGAGCCTGGACCCCTGGATCTCGTGAGTATAATTTCTTCAACAGGTACCCCTTGGATTCTACTGGAGAAGAGGACCGACCTGCGTGGGAACTTAAGGTAAGTATGTATGTATGTGTGTATGTATGTAATAAAATTATACTTTCACGGTGTGTGTGTCTTGTCTTTTTTTGGGTATTTTTTTAGTAGTAGTACTACAGGTACCAGCGGGCCCGTTTTTCCGTCGCATGCTGGTACTTGTGGTTCTCCAAGTACCAGCATGCGGGGGAGGCTTGCTGGGCCTTGTAGTACTGCTACTAAAAACAATATCTTTTCTTTTACAACAAAGGCTATCAGCCTCCCCATCCGCAGCCCATTGGATGGGGGGGGACAGCCTCGGGCTTCACCCCTGGCCCTTGGGTGGCTGGGGGGGGGGGACCCCTTGATTGAAGGGGTCCCCACTCCCCCAGGGTACCCCGGCCAGGAGTGACTAGTTGGATTTTTGATGCCACGGCCGCAGGGCACTATATAAAAGTGACCCCCGGCTGTGGCATTATCTGTCCAGCTAGTGGAGCCCGGTGCTGGTTTTAAAAATATGGGGGACCCCTACTCTTTTTGTCCCCCGTATTTTTGGGACCAGGACCAGGCGCAGAGCCCAATGCTGGTTGCTTAAATATGGGGGAACCCCTGTCATTTTTTTCCCCATATTTCTGCAACCAGGATCGGCTCAAAGAGCCTGAGGCTGGTTATGCTTAGGAGGGGGGACCCCACGCAATTTTTTTTTAAAAAATAAGCACTTTCCCACCCCTTCCCACTGATATACATGCACGGATCTCATGGATCCGTGCATGCCTATCCAATCACGAATAAAAAAAAAGGGGGAAATTTACTAAGCTCCCGATTTTGACCGAGATGCCGTTTTTTCATCAAAGTGTCATCTCGGTAATTTACTAAGCAATAATCACGGCAGTGATGAGGGCATTCGTATTTTTTTGCAAGTCCAAGAAAAAAAATACGAATGAATACACCATCGGTCAAAACGCGGCTGTTTAAGTATGAATCTCGGTAATTTACTAAGAAGTGCAAAGCAAAAAAAAAAAAACCACTGCCGTGAAAAATTACAACTCGTAAAAAAGTGCAAAAAAAAAACAGACCTGCTTTTTTTTTTTGTGATTGGATAGGCATGCAGGGATCCATGAGATCCGTGCATGTATATCAGTGGGAAGGGGTGGGAAAGTTGTTATTTTATTAAAAAAAATTGCGTGGGGTCCCCCCTCCTAAGCATAACCAGCCTCGGGCTCTTTGAGCCGATCCTGGTTGCCGAAATATGGGGAAAAAATTGACAGGGGTTCCCCCATATTTAAGCAACCAGCATCGGGCTCTGCGCCTGGTCCTGGTTCCAAAAATACGGGGGAAAAAAAGAGTAGGGGTCCCCCGTATTTTTAAAACCAGCACCGGGCTCCACTAGCTGGACAGATAATGCCACAGCCGGGGGTCACTTTTATATAGTGCCCTGCGGCCGTGGCATCAAAAATCCAACTAGTCACTCCTGGCCGGGGTACCCTGGGGGAGTGGGGACCCCTTCAATCAAGGGGTCCCCCCCCCCAGCCACCCAAGGGCCAGGGGTGAAGCCCGAGGCTGTCCCCCCCCATCCAATGGGCTGCGGATGGGGGGGCTGATAGCCTTTGTTGTAAAAGAAAAGATATTGTTTTTAGTAGCAGTACTACAAGTCCCAGCAAGCCTCCCCCGCATGCTGGTACTTGGAGAACCACAAGTACCAGCATGAGGCGGAAAAACGGGCCCGCTGGTACCTGTAGTACTACTATTAAAAAAATACCCAAAAAAACACAAGACACACACACCGTGAAAGTATAATTTTATTACATACATACACACATACATACATACTTACCTTAAGTTCCCACGCAGGTCGGTCCTCTTCTCCAGTAGAATCCAAGGGGTACCTGTTGAAGAAATTATACTCACGAGATCCAGGGGTCCAGGCTCCTCGGGAAATCCAGGGGTAACACGTACTTGAAAAAAATAACAAAACGGTGTCCCGACCACGAACTGAAAGGGGACCCATGTTTGCACATGGATCCCCTTTTCCCGACTGCCAGAAACCCACTCTGACTGATGTCTAAGTGGGTTTCTTCAGCCAATCAGGGAGTGCCACGTTGTAGCACTCTCCTGATCGGCTGTGTGCTCCTGTCCTAACTGACAGGCAGCACACGGCAGTGTTACAATGTAGCGCCTATGCGCTCCATTGTAACCAATGCTGGGAACTTTCTGCCCTGCGGTTGACCTAAAGTGACGTCACCGCTGAGCAAGAAAGTTCCCAGCATTGGTTACAATGGAGCGCATAGGCGCTACATTGTAACACTGCCGTGTGCTGCCTGTCAGTTAGGACAGGAGCACACAGCCGATCAGGAGAGTGCTACAACGTGGCACTGCCTGATTGGCTGAAGAAACCCACTTAGACATCAGTCAGAGTGGGTTTCTGGCAGTCGGGAAAAGGGGATCCATGTGCAAACATGGGTCCCCTTTTAGTGCGTGGCTCGAGTGTCCGTTTTGTTATTTTTTTCAAGTACGTGAATTACACCTGGATTCCCCGAGGACCCTGGACCCCTGGATCTCGTGAGTATAATTTCTTCAACAGGTACCCCTTGGATTCTACTGGAGAAGAGGACCGACCTGCGTGGGAACATAAGGTAAGTATGTATGTATGTGTGTATGTATGTAATAAAATTATACTTTCACGGTGTGTGTGTCTTGTGTTTTTTTGGGTATTTTTTTAGTAGTAGTACTACAGGTACCAGCGGGCCCGTTTTTCCGTCGCATGCTGGTACTTGTGGTTCTCCAAGTACCAGCATGCGGGGGAGGCTTGCTGGGACTTGTAGTACTGCTACTAAAAACAATATCTTTTCTTTAACAACAAAGGCTATCAGCCCCCCCATCCGCAGCCCATTGGATGGGGGGGGACAGCCTCGGGCTTCACCCCTGGCCCTTGGGTGGCTGGGGGGGGGGGACCCCTTGATTGAAGGGGTCCCCACTCCCCCAGGGTACCCCGGCCAGGGGTGACTAGTTGGATTTTTGATGCCACGGCCGCAGGGCACTATATCAAAGTGACCACCGGCTGTGGCATTATCTGTCCAGCTAGTGGAGCCCGGTGCTGGTTTTAAAAATACGGGGGACCCCTACTCTTTTTGTCCCCCGTATTTTTGGAACCAGGACCAGGCGCAGAGCCCGATGCTGGTTGCTTAAATATGGGGGAACCCCTGTCATTTTTTTACCCATATTTTTGCAACCAGGATCGGCTCAAAGAGCCCGAGGCTGGTTATGCTTAGGAGGGGGGACCCCACGCAATTTTTTTTTTTAAATTTTACAGTGTTTAATTAAAAAAAAAAAAAAAATTGAACCCCAGCACGGATCACACAGATCCGGCCGAGATTAATTGTAAAAAAGTCGGCAGTGTTTTGCTAATCACTGCCGTAAAAAACACAAAAAAAACACGAATGACATCGACATCGGAAGAAAAGAAAAACCCGAATACGACAGCTTAGTAAATCCATCGTAACAAATTCAAAAAGTTGCAGTTTTACACTTTCGATGTCATTCGTGATTGAACTTTGACCTGAAACGGGAAAATACGAATCCTAGTAAATTTACCCCAAAAGGTCTGTTTTTTTTTAGCACTTTTTTACGAGTTGTAATTTTTCACGGCAGTGTTTTTTTTTTTTTTTGCCTTGCACTTCTTAGTAAATGACCGAGATTCATACTTAAACAGCCGCGTTTTGACCGATGGTGTATTCATTCGTAATTTTTTACTTGGACTTGCAAAAAATTACGAATGCCCTCATCTCTGCCGTGATTAGTGTTTAGTAAATTACCGAGATGACACTTTGATGAAAAAACGGCATCTCGGTCAAAATCGGGAGCTTAGTAAATTTCCCCCCCTGACGGTGTTTGAGACGCCTGGACAGGTACTAATTGGTTTGCCGGCCGTCTCATGTCGTCAACCGACCTTGCAGCGTGTTGACATTATCACGTAATTCCCTAAATAAGCCATCCATTCCGGTGTCGACTCCCTAGAGAGTGACATCACCATTACAGGCAATTGCTCCGCCTCCTCACCAACATCGTTCTCATACATGTCGACACACACGTACCGACACACAGCACACACACAGGGAATGCTCTGATAGAGGACAGGACCCCACTAGCCCTTTGGGGAGACAGAGGGAGAGTTTGCCAGCACACACCAAAACGCTATAATTATACAGGGACAACCTTATATAAGTGTTTTCCCTTATAGCATCTTAATATATTATAATATCACCACACAAAATGCCCCCTATCTCTGTTTTAACCCTGTTTCTGTAGTGCAGTGCAGGGGAGAGCCTGGGAGCCTTCCTAGCAGCGGAGCTGTGTAGGAAAATGGCGCTGTGTGCTGAGGAGAATAGGCCCCGCCCCCTTTTCGGCGGGCTTCTTCTCCCGTTTTTCTGACAACCTGGCAGGGGTTAAATACATCCATATAGCCCCAGAGGCTATATGTGATGTATTTTTAGCCAGCATAGGTACTTTCATTGCTGCCCAGGGCGCCCCCCCCCCCCAGCGCCCTGCACCCTCAGTGACCGTTGGTGTGAAGTGTGCTGAGAGCAATGGCGCACAGCTGCAGTGCTGTGCGCTACCTCATGAAGAAGTCTTCAGCCGCCGATTTCTGGACCTCTTCTCTCTTCAGCATCTGCAAGGGGGTCGGCGGCGCGGCTCCGGTGACCCATCCAGGCTGTACCTGTGATTGTCCCTCTGGAGCTAGTGTCCAGTAGCCTAAGAAGCCAATCCATCCTGCACGCAGGTGAGTTCACTTCTTCTCCCCTAAGTCCCTCGTTGCAGTGAGCCTGTTGCCAGCAGTACTCACTGAAAATAAAAAATCTAACAAAACTTTTACTCTAAGCAGCTCTTTAGGAGAGCCACCTAGATTGCACCCTTCTCGGCCGGGCACAAAAACCTAACTGAGGCTTGGAGGAGGGTCATAGGGGGAGGAGCCAGTGCACACCACCTGATCCTAAAGCTTTTACTTTTGTGCCCTGTCTCCTGCGGAGCCGCTATTCCCCATGGTCCTGACGGAGTCCCCAGCATCCACTTAGGACGTCAGAGAAAATGTACCTGGCTGTGCGTGCAGCTATTAACTGTGTTACGGCGCCGGCGCAGCGGCGCTACTCAAGGGCAGTGTGGGTATTCCAGCAGCGTCTGCTGCCGGGCTGCCCCTTACAAAGATGGCCGCCGCTCCGGGAGGAGGGCTGCTGCGCATGTCCGGCCGCAGCAGCTACTCCTTCTATGGTCCTTAGCGGAGTCAGTAAGACTCCGGGCACTGCGCCATCAATGTAGTTGGAAGGCCGAAGGGACTCAAGGGAGCGGCTAATTCCACCCTGACCCCACCACCGCAAAGCAGCAAAAGTACAGCTGCTTACCTGCGCTACATTTGTTTGAAGCGGACAGTAAGGCAGTCTAATTAATTCAGTGTCCACTCTATAATTTTGCCAATATATATATATATATATATAAAAAAAATATATATATATATATATTTATATATATATATATATATATATATATATATATACTGTAAATACATAATATATATTATACAAATATATATATATATATATATTTTTTTTTTTTTCTCTCTCAATTTGCTGGCACTCCTATTGTAACCTTTGCTGTAAACCTATGTACTGTATATCGGCGGCAATGAGGCGGAACTCATCAGAATTCTGTAAACATAAAATTTGCGTCCTTTAATCCTACGTTTCAGGCTTGCGCCCGTTGTCAGGGACGAGTATCGTAGCAAGTCTGGTGAGTGTCGCCTCATTGCCGCCGATATATATTTATTAGATATCTATATTATAAATATATATGTGTATATAAAATATATACATATATATAATATACATGGCAAAGCACACTCCAGTGGTACTGTTATAATAGTCAACGTTTCAGATGTCTTCTATTCATACATATTTTGTCAGAACCTGACGAAAGATGTATGAATAAAAGATATATAAAATGTTGACTGTATATATATATATATATATATATATACCCCAATAGTGCATGGACCCAGAGGCGTCACTAGGGTTGGTGTCACCCGGTGGGGTAACTCATGGTGTCACCCCCCATGGACCTCCTCCCGTATCACACCACACCACACCGAATCCATAGTAAAATGTTTTACTAAATATAAAGGCTTCTGATTATTATTTGAAAAAAAATGTTTGGCTGATTCTCCAGAAAGTGAACATAAAGTCCTGTGAATCACATGCTTTTAAAAATGTTTTCCTTTTAAATTGGTCTGTTAATAAATTGTTGTTATATGAAAACTTAATTGCTTAGTAGGGGGGGCAATACTGGAGGGATCTGGGTAATCTGTCTAAAGGAGATATATCAAACCTTCTAAAGAGGACAGGTAGAGAAGTTGCCCATAGCAACAAATCAGCTTCTGGATTTAATTTTATAGAATGCACTTGATAAATGATAGCTACAATCTGCTTGGTTACTACAGGCAACATCTCCACCTGTTTTAGAAGGTCTGATACATCACCACCTCTATGAGATAAGTAGAAAAAAGTTATAGGAGGGAAACCACCCTCATCCCAATGCTACATGTTACCACTCTGCTACTATTAACTCGCAGTACAACTCTCCATCAGAACAAATTCAGACACTCAGTACATAAAGTAGTGTAAAAATGTATGGAGCCCTCGAGAAAAACCTATTAAAATACTGCTATAGGGCAGTGAGTCTAGGAAGCAGCTGAATTGTAGAACCAGAAAGCAGCCTGTCAGTGCATGCATAACTGTACCAATCAGTGCCAAGATCAGGAGGGTGGCAATATCTTCCACGTACTATAATTGCACATGTAATCACATGTAATCTAGACACCTGAAACCTGTCAGGCTAATAATCTGCACATAAAG